>NW_006922364.1:532190-539974 GCF_000298275.1 Orycteropus afer afer
CCCAAGCCACAGTATTTTCAATAGCTTCACACACATGTGAGAAAGCTAGACAATGAATAAGGAATATCAAAAGTAATAAGGAATATCAAAGTAGATTGATGCATCTGAATTGTGCCATTGGTGAAGAATACTGAATGATTCATGGATTGTCAGAAAACTGAAGAAATCTGTCTTGGAGGAAATATAGTCAGAATGCTCCTTAGAAGGGAGAATGGCCAGACTTTGTCTCACATACTTCGGTCATATTGTCAGAAAGGACCACTCCCTGGAGAAGGATATCATTCCAGGTAAAGCAGAAAAAAGATGAAGACCATAAAAGAGATTGGTTGACACAGTGGTTGCAACAATGTGCCCAAGCATGGCAATGATTGTGAGGATGTCGAAGGACCAGGCAGTGTTTCATTCTGTTGTACATAGGGTCACTATGAGTTGGAACCAACTTGATGGGCTCTAACAACAACAAACTCTCAATTTTTTTTTTCTTTTTGCATTGATTTTTTTTCCCCTCGTAATCCACCTGGGGTCTCTTCTGGAATGGGGCAGAATCTCAATAAATGCAAATTCAAATGCCAATCTGAAGGGCTTCCAGAGTGAAACCTAAAAATATTGAGACTAAGCACTGTCAACACTGGCTGTGGGGGTACTCTTGCCACATGAAGCTTATTGTTCCAGGGAAAGCTGCATTTTGAAATCAGGAACTCATCTCTTTGTTTGAGTGAGTGATTGGGCAAGGTGGGGGAATGCATGCTGATGATAAGCCAGAGTTCTAAAGACGCTGTAATTCAAAAGGATCTTAGGCTGGTTTGGAATGTCAAGTCCACAGTCAACATCAGCTTTATTCTTTTTTTTTTTTTTTCACTTAGTTACGTAAATTATTTTATTTTTTTATTATTAGGATTTGGGTGAAGATTTACAGAGTAAATTCACTTTTCATACAGCAGTTCACATATACTTTGTCTCATGTCATTGACCAAAATTTACAATGCAGCAGCTCCCCTCCCACTTCCTCCCCATAACATCAGCTTTATTCTTGGGCATCTGGAAACAACTAGCCAAGGGACATCTGCTGTTTTCAAGATGTATACTTTCATTAAATATTTGTGGTTGTGTTTCTAAAAATGCAAATGGTTAACATGCTCAGCTGTTAACTGAAAAGTTGGAGGTTTGAATCTACTCAGAGGTGCATCAGAAGAAAGACCTGGTAATCCACTTCCAAAAAATCAGTCATTGAAAACTCCATGGAGCACACTTACACTCTGCCACAAGTGAGGTCCCCATGAGTCAAAATCAATTCAACAGCAGCAACTGGCTACTGGTTATGAGGGCAAGTCTTGGCCACCACAAGGAAACCCAAAGCCTTGAGGATTTGCTTACTTCCCCAATATGAATGGTTCAGCGTAAAATTTTGCACCAGAAGAGAACTCTAAGGAGGTGATAGTTGGCCTAATTATTTTCTTATTCAACTCAAACGGCTATCAAATGCCCAAGTAGGCTAACAAACATCGAGAAAAAAAGACTTCATCCAGTGTGCTTTGGGTAACATGTTAGCACATCAATTTTTTTTTTTTTTTTAATGGTAGGTGATTGATTTGAAGGAACATAGTGAAAAAAAGATGGGGGGATGTTGAGGGAAAGTGAAATAAAATAGGTAATCAATACGTATTTGATAAATGAATGACTGGGAAGCTATTATGTGTTCTTTACAGACTTGGTTTTTGACCTGCTTTAAACAATGGCCCATCACTTTCTGGCAAGATTTTTAAAATAAAAATATTCCATGAATTTACCAGTGATTACTGACAGTATTTGCATTTAAATGTTATTTTTAATGCCTACAGCCATTTCTTTTGCCTTCAGCCATTCCAAATAAGCTTTTAAGCTGAATCACGGAAAGATGTTACTGCAAAAAGGGTTTTCATCGTCCCTTTGTCTCTCTCCTGTCAGCATTACAATAATCATACATTGGCCTAGATTATCCAAGGTCCCAATGAATTGGAGAAGGCAGTCCTCAGTAACCTGAAGACATTTGCGCAATTTTTAAATTACTTTTCTGCAGAATATTAGCACAGGATCTTTGAGTACCTGGTACCTTTGGCCCACTGGTTTTACTATACCTTATCTCTTCATGGCTGAATGGGACATGTGTGCTAAATTCAACTTGTGAGCATCTCTGCAGTCTTGCTTTGCTGCTCTGCTACAAGCTTCTATTATTATAGCAGGAATAAAAGAAAAGAAATGAAAAGTAGAACAGAGGGTGGGGAACAGAAAGGAAGGTGGCCTAGCCCTTCTGGGTGGCCACCTCTTAAATAGAAATCTATACTTGTTCATATAAATACCACACTAAGTTTTTTCAATTCCTCAAATGACACTTTACACTTAAAAATATCTTAATTTCCAAATTGTCATGAATGAAGCACAGATGGGAATATCCGTTTTATAACAAAATTAGAAAAATGACACTAAAGCAAACATTTCTGTTAATCCATAAAAAAAAAAAAATCATTTTGTATTTTAATTGATGCCAAGCAACATAGATACTTTCAAATTAAGAAACACATCAAAGAAAACCAGATATACTCCATGCTAGTAATGGGAAAGGAGAATGGTGGTGCAGTGGTTAAGTGCATGGCTGCTAACAGAAAATCAGTGGTTTAAACCTACCAGCAGCTTTGTGGGAGAAAGAGGTTGCAGTGTGCTTCTGTAAAGATTTACCTTTGGAAACCCTATGGAACAGTTGTATTCTGTCCTATAGGGTCTTTGTGAGTCAGAGTTGACTCGACAGCAGTGAGTTTGGTTTTGTGTTTATCAATGGAGAATGCTCAGTAAGTACGATTCAAAGATCACACTTCCTGGAGGAAGACAGCTCTTTCTTATTAGTCATCGTTTTACTCAGAGCCCCAGTTTTCACTTCAGCAGCAGACCGTTTTCACTTTTACACTTTCTCACATGTTCTACTGTGGTATTATCAGTTATCCAAGGGCAGATATTTCCATTATAAATTCCAAACGAAGAAAATCAACCAGGTGCCACCAAGTGAACTCCCTAACTCACAGTGACACCAGTGTGTGTCAGAGTAGAACTGAAGTTCTTTGGGTTTTCAATGGCTATGATCTCTCACAAGTAGATTGCTTAGCTGTTCTGAAGTGTGTCTGGTTGGATTCAAACCGCCAATCTTTTGCTTAATAGCATAGAGCTTAACTGTCTGCACCACCCACAGCCTCAAGAAATACTATAAATTCTAGCTGAAAAATGAAAAAAAAAAAAGCTATTCAATTTATGCAGAAGAAGCTACCATACTCAGGTTCCTTGAGCACGTGACCATGTCTTATTCACCATCTGACCCACTGCTATGCACCATGTTGTTTTTGTTGTTACGTGCCATCAAGTCGGAACCGACTCATAGCGACCCCTCCTTGGATTTCTGAGGCAGTATCACTACAGAAGTAGATTGCCCCATCTTCCTTCCGAGGAGTGGCTGGTGGGTTTGAAGCAGCAGCCTTCTGGTTAGTAGTCAAGAGCCTTAGGCACTACGCTACCAGAGCTCCTACTATGCACCATAGGAGACACAAAACATTTATTTAATGGAAATACAACACTGATTTTATGGATTTAATTTTTACAAAAAAGGTTGTCAAAATCACACTTTTGTTGAATACATATGTAAAACCAAACATGCTTGATTTGTATAAGGAAAATTTCATGTGTTAAAAGTGCCAAGAAATCTTTTTATTTAGAATGAAATACATTTTTGAAATTTAATAAACATGACTGGTATAAATGACTTTGTCACTTCTTTCTAACTCATCTCAGGAAAATTTCACAAAAATTTTCATAAAAGTAAGCCCTTACCACCACTAAAATTAATAAATAATAAAAACAAAAGTCAAATTGTTTCTCTTAAACTATTGCTACAATGTGAGTTTATTTCCATACTTCTTAAATCACTCAGTTCCCCAGGAGAAGTACCAGAGTACTATTCTCTGCTTCCTGGAATAGAATATTCCAGTTGTAATGTACTGTTAGAGAATATCCAATTCAAATCCTTCATTTATAGAAAGGAAAACTTGCCTAGAGCTCACTGCTCATTAGAGGCAGAACTGAAGCTATTATTGTGTTTCCAATGTCTAACAGGAGCTCTGGTGGCATAGTGCCTAAGGCACTTTACTGCTAACCAGAAGGCTAGCAGTTCAAACCCACCAGGCACTCCTCAGAAGGAAGGTTGGGCAATCTACTTCCATAGTAATAACTGCCTCGGAAACCCAAGGAGGGGTCGCTATGAGTTGGGTCCAACTCGACAGCATGTAACAACAACAATGTCTAATATAATGTCTGATCCATAGTAGATATTCAATAGACATCTGCTGGATAAAAAGATGACTTAACACAAACTAAAAATGCCACCTCTGAGTTGCTAATCCAATCCATACACAGCATTATGGCCAAACCACAAACTGGGTTTGTAGTGATGCACTAAACAGGAAATAAAGATATCAGGGCCTGTACTTGAAGACGGGCATCTCCAAGGCTAAATTAGTTTCTTCCCAGTTGTGGACACTAGGATAAAGTTACAGTGAGAACCCTACAAATTCATATTGGTTTGTCATCAAGCTGCTATCTCCTGACCTCTAATTTTTACGACCCACCACCCGCTGTCAGTTTACCATGGTGACTTGCAAATTTACTGTAGTGGCTTGTATGTTGCTGTGATCCTGGAAGCTATGCCACTGGTATTTCAAATACCAGCAGGGTCACCTATGGTGGACAGGTTACAGCAGAACTTACAGACTAAGACAGACTTATTCATTACAAATATCTCTTTTCAACAACATTAACAGTGACTATACACATGGAACTCACCAGATGGAATACACATGAATCAAATTCACTATATCTGTGGACAGAGTCAATGGAGAAGTTAAACATCATCAGTAATAACAAGGCCAGGGGCCAACTGTAGGACAGACCATCAATTAGTAATATGCAAGTTCAAGTTGAAGCTGAAGAAAATGAAAACAAATCAAGGAGAGCCAAAGTACAACTTTGAGTATATTCCATCGAATTTAGAGACCATCTCAAGAAGACATTTGGTGCATTGAACACTAATGACTGAAGACCAGATGACCTCAAGGACATCATATGTGCAGAAAACAAAAGGTCACTGTACTGAAAAGACATCAAAGACAGAAAAGTCCAAAATGGATATCAGAAGTGACTCTGAAACTTGCTCTTGGACATGGAATTATTGTTGTTCTTTTTAATGTGCCATCGAGCCATCTCTGACTCATAGCAACCTTATGTACAATAGAACGAAACACTGCCTGTTCCTGTGCTAGACTCACTATCCCTACTATACCTGAGCCCATCGCTGCAGCCATTGTGTCTATCCATCTCATTGAGGGCTTTCCCCTCTTTTGTTGACCTTCCACTTAACCAAGCACAACATCTTCCTTCAGAGAATGGTCCCTTCTGACAAAATGACAGAAGTAGGTGAGATGAAGTCTGGTGATTCTTGCTTCCAAAGAGCATTCTGGCTGCACTTCTTTCAGGACAGATTTGTTAGTTCTTTTAGCATCCATGGTGCTTTCAGCATTCTTCGCCAACATCACAACTTAAAAGCATCAACTCTTCTTTGATCTTCCTTATTCATTGTCCAGCTCATATGTTCACATGCATATGAGTAGATTGAAAATACCATGGCTCAGGTTAGGAGCATCCTAGTCCTCAAGGAGATATCTTTGCTCTTCAGTGCTTGAAAGAGGTCTTTTGCAGCAGATTTGCCTAATGCAATACATGTTTTGATATCTTGACTGCTGCTTCCATTGGTGTTGATTGTAGAACCAAGTAATATGAAGTCTTTGACAACTTCAATCTCTTCTCCATCTATTGTGCTGCTGCTTATTGGTCTAGTTGTGAGGGTTTTGTTTTCTTTATGTTGAGGTATAATCCATTCACTAGACTGCAGTCTTTAATTTTCATCAGTAAGTGCTCTAAGTCATCCTCATTTTCAGCAATCAAAGTTGTATCATCTGCATGTTGCAGATTGTTAATAAGCCTTCCTCCAATCCTGATGCCACACTCCTGTTCATATAATCCAGTTTCTTGGATTATTTGCTCAGCATACAAATTGAATAAGTGTGGTGAAAGGATACAACCCTGATGCACTCCCTTCCTGATTTTAAACCATGCAGTATCCCCTTGTTCTGTTTGAATGACAGCATCCTGGTGTATGTACAGGTTCTTCATGAGTACAATTAAGTGTTCTGGAATTCCCATTCTTCTCAAAGTTATCCATAATTTGTTATGATCCAAACAATTGAATGATTTGCATAGTCAATAAAACACAAGTAAACATCTTTCTAGTATTCTTTGCCTTGAGCCAAGATCCATCTGACATCAGCTATGATATCCCTTGCTCCACATTCTCTTCTGAATCCAGCTTGCATTTCTGGATGTTCTCTGTCAATATACTGCTGCAACCATTTTTGAAGTATCTTCAGCAAGATTTTTCTTGCATGTGGCATCAATGATATTGTTCAATAATGTCCACATTCTGTGGGATCACTTTTCTTTGGAATGGGCACAAATATGGATCTCTTCCAGTCAGTTGGCCAGGTAGCTGTCTTTCAAATCTCTTGGCATAGCCGAGTGACTGCCTCCAGCAGACATACATTTCTTGAAACATCTCAATTAGTATTTTGTCAATTCCTGGAGCCTTGTTTTTTGCCAATTCCTTCAGTGCAGCCTTGAATTCTTCCTTCAATACCATTGGCCCTTGATCATATGTCACCTCCTGAAATAGATGATCATTTACCAGTTCCTTTTGGTATCGTGACTCTGTGTATTCCATTCATCTTTTTCTGATGTTTCCTGGATCATTCAACATACTGTCCATGGAATCTTTCAATACTGCAATTCAAGGCTTAAATTTTTTCCTCATTTCTTTCAGCTTGAGAAATAGCAAGTGTGTTCTTCCTTTTTGGTTTTCTAAGTCCAACTTTTGGCACATTTCATTATAATAATTGACTTTTTCTTCTCGAGCTGCTCTTTGAAACCTTCTGTTCAGCTCTTTCATCCTGTTGATTCTCCCACTTGCTTTAGCTACTCTCCATTCTAAGGCAAGTTTCAGAGTCTCCTCTGACATCCACTTTGGTCTTTTCTTCCTTTCTTGTCTTTTTAATGACCTTTTGCTTTCTTCATGGATTGTGTTCTTGATGTCATCCCACAATTCTTCTGTGTTTTGGTCACTAGTTTCAATGCATCAAATCTATTCTTTAGATGGTCTCTAAATGCAGGAGGGATAAAATCAAGGTCATATTTTGGCTCTCATGGAGTTGTTTTAATTGTCTTCAGTTTCAACTTGCACTTGCATATGAGGAGTTGACGATCTGTTCCACAATCAGCTCCTGGCCTTCTTTGGCTAAAGATATCGAGCTTCTCCATTGCTCCTTGCCACAGGTGTAGTCAAACTGATTCCTGTGTACTCCATCTGACGAAGTGCATGTGTATAGCTACCATTTGTGTTGTTGAGAAAAGGAATTTGCAAAAAGTAAGTTGTTGGTCTTGCAAAATTGTATCATGTGATCTCCAGCATCATTTCTACCACCAAGACTATATTTTCCAGCTACTGGTGAGTCTTCTTTGTTTCCAACTTTTCATTCCTATCACCAGTGAAAATTAACACATCTTGATTGCATGTTTGGTTGATTTCAAACTGCAGAAGTTGGTAAAAATCTTCAATTTCTTCATCTTTGGCTTTGGTGGTTGGTGCGTAAATTTGAACAATA
>NW_006922364.1:540649-542545 GCF_000298275.1 Orycteropus afer afer
TGACAGATGAGTTCATTTCCCTTAGCTGTTCCAAACTGCTCCACTCCCACTTCCTGCCCTTCTCTACCAGTTCCAGCCCTCCAAAAGCCATCTGCCACCACCTTCTGGCCTTCCTTACCAGTTTTGCCCTACAAAAAGCCATCTGTTGCTGCCTCCCAGCCATCCCTATCAGTTCTGGCTCTTCAAAAGGCCATCTGCTGCCACCTCCTAGTGGCAAATGAAATAAATGAAGTAAAAGAGCTGAATGGAAGATTTCAAGGGGCAACTAGAGAAGACTAAGTAAAGTATTATAATGAATTGTGCGAAGTCTTAGAGTTAGAAAAACAAAAGGAAAGAACATACTTAGCATTTCTCAAGCTGAAAGAACTGAAGAAAAAATTCAAGTCTCAAGTGGCAATATAGAGGGATTTTATGAGTAAAAAATTGAAGAATGCAGGAAGAATGAAAAGAAGATGAAAGGAATACACAGAATCACTGTACCAAAAAGAATTAGTTGACATTCAAATATTTCAGAAGGAAGCATATGACCAAGAACTGGTAGAACTGAAGGAAGAAGTCCAAGCTACACTGAAGGCATTGGTGAAAAGCAAATCCCTAGGAATTGATTGAATACCAACTGAGATGTTTCAACAAATGGATGCAATGCTGGAAGTGCTCATTCATCTTTGCTAAAAAATTTAGAAGATAGCTACCTGGCCAACCAACTGGAAGAGATTGATATTTGTGCTTATTTCAAAGAAAAAGGACTGAACAGAATGCAAAAAAATATTGAATAATATCATTTGCAAGAAAAATTTTGCTGAAGGTAATTCTAAAACAGTTAGTAATACATAAACACGGAATGACTAGAAATTTAAGCTGGCTTTAGAAGAGGATACATAATGAGGGATATAATTGCTGATGTTATATGGATGTTGGTTGAAAGCAGAGAAAGATGTTTTATTGAATATGCAAAGACATTTGACTGTGTGGATCATAACAAATTATGGATAACATTGTGAAGATAGGAAATTCCAGAACACTTAATGTGCTCACGTGGAACCTGTAGGTAGACCAACAGAAATTCATTAGAATACAACAAGGGGATACTGCTTGGTTTAAAATCAGGAAAAGACTGTGTCAGGGTTGTATTCCTTCACCATACTTGTCCAATCTGTATGCTGATCAAATAATCTGATCAAATAATGAAGAAGGATGTGGCACCAGGATTGGAGGAAGATTCATCAACAACCCACGTTATGCAGATAACACAACCTTGCTTGCTGAAAGTGAAAATGACTTGAAGCACTTACTGATGAAGATCAATGAACACAGTCTTCAAGATGAATTACACCTCAACATAAAACGAATCTCAACAACTGGACCAAGAAGCAACATCAAGATAAATGGAGAAAAGATTGAAGTTGTCTGGGATTTCATTTTTCTTGGATTCATAATCAACACCCATGGAAGCAGCAGTCACAAAATCAGATGTTGTATTGCACTGGCTAAATCTGCTGCAAAAGACTTCTTTAAGGTGTTAAAGAGTAAAGGTATCATTTTGAAGACTAAGGTGCACCTGACTCAAGCCTTGGTCTTTTCATTTGTCTCAGATACATGTGAAAACTGGACAATGAATAAGGAAGACTGCAGAAGAATTGATGTATTTGAATTGTGGTATTGATGAAGAATATTGAATATACCATGGATTGCTAGAAAAACAAAGAAATTTGTCTTGTAGGAAGTACAGGGGCTCTGGTAGCATAGTGGCTAAGACACTTGCCTGCTAACCAGACGGCTGGCGGTTCAAACCCACCAGACACTCCTCGGAAGGAAGGTTGGGCAATCCTACTTCCGTAGTGATACTGCCTCGGAAACCCAAGGAGGGGTCGCTATGAGTCGGGGCCGACTCGACAG
>NW_006922364.1:543935-545566 GCF_000298275.1 Orycteropus afer afer
CCTCCTTGGGTTTCCAAGGTGGTATCACTATGGAAGTAGATTGTCCAATCTTCCTTCCGAGGAGCAGCTGGTGGGTTTGAACTGCCAGCCTTCTGGTTAGCAGCCAAATACTTTAGGCACTACACAACCAGAGCTCCCACAAGTGTAATAGAACCCCTTAAATTCCTAATTGACATCACCAGCAGTGAGAAGAGAGCCCTGTTTAGACCCATGGACTTGAATACCTGGGTAACTCTAATGCTGAGAGCTCTGCAAACACATCACCTTAGCCCACCCAATCCTCTTCATCCTCCTGGGCCATGTTTCATCTGTCTCCTTCATAAGGCCTTCTCAGTAGCTAGGGCCCACACGTATTTCTCTCCTTTGTGACTATCTGAGGCAACAACTTAAAATGTCCTGGGCAGTGACCTGAGGAAATTGAGCTAACCTGTCTAAGATGATCAGAGAGGTTCCTTTCAGCTGACAGTATCAATAATTCCATGTACTCTTTGTATTCATCACTATAGCAGTTTTTAAAATATGAAAAATGACAAAATTTTTGTGCTAATTCAGATTCCATTATTTTTCCCCTTGTAGGTTGGGCAATCTACTTTCATAGTGATACTGCCTCATAAACCCAAGGAGGGGTCACTATGAGTTGGATCCAACTTGACAACAGTGCATTTCTTTGTTTGTAGTATAGACTAAAGAGCTTTCGTGGTCCAGTGGGTAAGGCATTTGGCTGCTAACCAGAAGGCTGGTGGTTCAAACCCACCAGCTGCTCCACAAGAGGAAGATGAGGCAATCTACTTCCGTAAAGATTTATAACCTTGGAAACCCTATAGGGGTCACTATCAGTCAGAATCAACTCGATGGCAGTGGATTGAGAATAGACTACTGGTAGTTAAGTGTTAAAGTTTTATGAAAAATGAGAGAAAATGCTTAAAATTTTATCCATTAACTTCTCTGTTTCTCGCTCTCTCAGTATCTTTCTGGAAAATTGGACAAAAGACCACCATTATTTTATATTATGTGCATGTGAAGACTGGACCATAAGTAAGAAGACTGAAGAAGAAGTGGTGCCTATTGTAAAAAGAAGTCTTCATTGAGCTTGATAAAACTAGGTTTCATAGAACTTTTGTGAATCACACTTAAGCCACCACAATATGACAAACTGACAGACAAGTGGTATTTACTATGAATCACAGAATAGTATTGATCCATTCTGTGGATTTGCATATTTTGGCCAACTAAGTTATTAGGGAGGGACTGCATCATATTCCTTTTCTAATTCCTTCAAAACATGGATTAATGTTACATGTATAGATGAATTTCCTGTATTTTTTATGATCTACATAGTCAAGTGCCTTTGCATAGTCATAAAACACAGGTAAACATTTTTCTGGTGTTCTTTGCTTTCAGCTAAGATCCATCTGATGTCAGAATGATATCCCTTTGTGGCATTTATGTTTGTGTGTCAACTTGGCTGGGCCTGGTTGAGTGGCTGGGCAGCTGGATGTCGTATTCCCCATGATGAGACTGGTAATCAACTCCATGGTGGAATGTACTGCGAGCAGCTGAGTAGATGCCTTTGGGTATGTGGTCTGCTTCCCCTATGTAAGAAACAGCTTTGGGACTTCGGTAAGATGGAG
>NW_006922364.1:546881-548156 GCF_000298275.1 Orycteropus afer afer
CCTGATATGATGAAAGATGAGACTATATCCATTCAAGAAGTCCAACAAACCCCAAACAGGATAGACCCCAAAAGAAAAACACTAAGACATATCATCATCAAACTCACCAAAACCAAAGACAAAAAAAGAATCATGAGAGCAGCATGGGAAAAATGAAAAGTTAACTACAAGGGGCAACCAATAAGACTAAGCTCAGATTTCTCAACAGAAACCATGCAGGCAAGAAGACAGTGGGATGGTATTTATAAAACACTGAAAGAGAAAAATATTCAACCAAGAATTATGTACCCAGCAAAACTGTCCTTCAAATATGATGGTGAAATTAGGACATTTCCAGATAAGCAGAAATTAAGCGAATTTGTTAAAAACAGACCACCCTTAGAAGAGATGCTAAAGGGAGCCCTTTGGACAGAGAAGCAACAACAGCCAACAACAACTGACCATTAACAAACATGATAATATAACGCAGAAATCAACCCAGCTAGGGAAGTATCCAAAGTAAATAAGCCTACAAAACTGTAAACAGGAATCCAGAGACACAAACTGACAAATGAGGACAACTACAAACCAAAAAGAGGGAAAAACATCTGTGTCGTTACAGAACTTCTAGAAGGTAGGGATGTCAAGACAACTACAAAATAAAACAGACTGTTCTAAACTGGGGAAGAAAACTATAAGTCACAGGGTAATCTCAAAGAAAACTGATAAACCTTCACATCAAAATAAAAAAGAGGACCAGCACAAATATTTAGCAAATACTAAAACAATAGCAGGGAGCTCTGGTAGCATAGTGCCTAAGGTACTTGACTGCTAACCAGAAGGCTGCTGCTTCAAACCCACCAGCCACTCCTTGGGAGGAAGACGGGGCAATCTACTTCCGTAGGTATACTGCCTCGGAAACCCAAGGAGGGGTCGTTATGAGTCGGGTCCAACTCGACAGCACATAACAACAACAACAACAAAACAACAGCAACAAAGGAAGTGATAACATGATTCATAAATAAAATGAGCTCAGCATAGAAAATTATATGGAACAAAGAAATCGACACCACAAAAAAGTACATGACAAAAATGACAGCAACAAATTCATATTTGCCGATAATTACATATCTGGCAAGGGACTTATCTCTAAGATTGATGGAAAACTCCAATGCCTCAACACCAAAGGAATTAACAATCCAATTGAAAAATGGGCAGAAAACATGAATAGACACTTCACCAAGGAGGATATTCAGGTGGTCAGCTAACACATGAAAAGATGCTCACAATCACTGG
>NW_006922364.1:549221-562327 GCF_000298275.1 Orycteropus afer afer
TAATGGCCTGCCGTGTGGTTTGGTAACAACAGGACTGTGCCTTTTTACTTGTCAACCTTGGGTTTGTCAACCTCAGCAGCTAGCAGCTGTCTGAATGAAGAAACACCTGTAGCTCCAGTGGGTCAGGAGCCCAAGGTTGAGGGGCTTTCACTCAGCCCCTAGACCCTGGCACTTTGAACATGGACTTGAAGTCTCCAAATTGTGAGAGAATAAACTCCTGTATGTTAAGGCCATTCCATTTGTGGTATATTTCTTATCAGAGTGGCACTAGGTTACCAGAACACCCTCGTTGCCCATCCTCTTCTGAATCGAGCTTGCATTTCTGGAATTTCCCTGTCAATGTACTGCTGCAACCATTTTTGAATTATCTTCAGCAAAATTGTACTTGCATGTGATATTAATGATATTGTTCAATAAGTCTGACATTCTGTTGGATCACCTCTCTTTGGAATGGGCACAGATATGGATCTCTCTCACTCAGTCAGGTAGCTGTCTTCCAAATTTCCTGGCATAAATGAGTAAGTGCCTCCAATTCTGTATCCATTTGTTGTAACATCTCAACGGGTACTCCATCAATTCCCAGAGCCTTGTTTTTCTCCAATTCCTTCAGTGAAGCTTCGACTTCTTCCTTCAATGCCAGTGGTCCTTGGTCATATGCTATCTCCTGAAATGGCTGAACGCTGATCAATTCTTTTTGGTACAGTGACTCTGTGTGTTTTTTCCTTCTTTTTTTCAATGCTTCCTGCATTGCTCAATATTTTGCCCACAGAATCCTTCAATATTGCAACTTGAGGCTTGAATTTTTTTCTTCAGTTCTTTCAGCTTGAGAAATGCTGAGTATGTTCTTTCCTTTTGGTTTTCTAATTCCAAGTCTTTGCACAATTCATTATAACACTTTACTTTGTCTTCTCTAGCTGCCCTTTGACATCTTCTGTTCAGATCTTTTATTTCACCATTTCTTTCATTCTCTTTAGCTACTCTGTGTTTAAGAGCTAGTTTCAGAGTCTCTTCTGACATCCATTTTGGTGGTTTCCTCCCTTCCTGTCTTGGTGGCATAGTGGATAAGGCATCTGCCTGCTAACCAGAAGGTCAGCAGTTCAAACCCTCCATCCACTCTGTGGAAGGGAGATGGGGCGATCTACTTCCATAAAGATTTAAAGCCTTGGAAATCCAGTGGGGGTTGATACGAGTAGGAATCAACTCGATGGCAGTGTTTGATTTTTTTTTTTTTTTTTGGTTTTGGTTTTGCTATGGTAACATGGCAAAGAACAGAAATTCCAGAATTAATTGTTCTCGTGAGGAACCTGTACCTAGACCAAGAGGTTGTCATTCAAACAGAAAAAGGGGATACTGTGTGGTTTTAAATCAGGAAGCATATGCATCCGGGTTGTATCCTTTTACCATACTTATTCAATCTGATAATCTGGAGTACATGAATAAGAATGTGGCTTCAGGATTGGAGGAAGACTCATTAACAACCTGCAATATGCAGATAACAAAACCTTACTTGCTGAAAGTGAAGATGACTTTAATCACTTACTGATGAAGAGCAAAGGCAGTCTTCAGTATGGATTACACCTCAACATAAAGAAAACAAAAATCCTCACAACTGGGCCAATAAGCAACATCACAATAAGTGGAGAAAAGATTGAAGTTGTCAGGGATTACGTTTTACTTGGACCCACAAACAACACCCATGCAAGTAGCAGACAAGAAATCAGATGTCATACTGGGCAAAGCTGCAAAAGATCTCTTTAAAGTATTAAGGAGCAAAGGACTAAGGTGTGCCTAATACAAGCCATGGTATTTTCAATCGCCTTATGTGTGTGTGAAGGCTGGACCATAAATAAGAAAGACTGAAGAAGAGGTGGTGCCTTTGAATTGTGGTGTTGGCAAAGAATATTGAAAATACCATGCACTTCTAGATGAACAAATCTGTTCCGGAAAAAGCACAGCTGGAATGTTTCTTAGAAGTGATAATGGTCAGAGTTTATCTCACCTACTTAGTTCATGTGGTCAGAAGCGACCTCTCCATGGAGAAGCATATCATGATTGGTAAAGTAGAGGGTCAGTGAAAAAAGGGAAGATCCTCAACGAGATTATCTGACATAGTGGCTCCAACGATAGGTTCGAGCATAGCAAGGATTCTGAGGATGGCACAGGACTGGGCAGTATTTCATTCTGTTGTACATAAGGTTGCTATGAGTCAGAGCTGAGTCAATGGCCCCTAACAACAACAACAACATATAGATGAAAGAAGGAGGGAGGGAGAGGATAAGGAAGAAAAAGAGAGAAAGGGGTGGATGGAAGAAGAATCTTTCCCAATGTTCTAGGTTTTCCCTGATCAAGCATTTTTTGGTTAAGGATAAAGGGAGACTGAGTATCTAGGTCTTTTCAAATTACCTGAAATAACTTTTTCTAACTTCTTGTATTACAAAGTTGATCCATTTAGTTGATAAAATATCCTCAGGATTTGTGAGGGTTAGGTAGGTCCAGTGTATAATAAGTTGGCAAATTGGAGATGAGAGACAGGTAGGTAGACTGGTCTTCTAAACGATTTCTGAATCCAAAAGTATGTTATACAAATGTTATGCCTTGCTTTGGGATCCTACAGGTTGAAACTTTTTTTTTTTTTTTTTTAAAGGAAGATTCTAATACTCTTTTCCAATATGAGAAGAAAGGTAAGCATTTAGTATAAAAAAGAAATCTATTATTTTGGTCTTAAATAGCAATGTTTTTCAGCTACAAAATTACCCTTCTGATGTGGTGTGCACATATGTGCATGTGTATAAGAGGGAATCATTCTGTTATTTCACACTTTCTGTATGAGGAAGTATCTAGAAAAGTATAACACCAATTTACATTTTGGGAAAAATACTACTAATAAAATTTAAATCAAGGGGCACACACATTGCTTTTCATTAACTTTGCTGTTCCTTCCTGGCCAATTCCGGTCTGCACCACATCCTATTAAAGTGCTCCACAAGAAGCAAGAGGGGAATGAGGCAAGGCCTTTTGGTAACCAAGCTGTCAGAGTACCAGACAGCAATAGAGATGTTCTTATATTTTCCTCAGTGCCCCTTTAGATCATCTTGTGTGTGCCCCTCACATTGGAGACCTCTGGATTACACAATGGAAGTTTTTATGACCGAGTTTAACTGTAAAATGTTTTCACTTTGAGTTCATTAAGCTATAAACAACAGCACAGTCTAAATAGGATTTGGTAGCTTCATTTCTTGGGATTACTTTAGAAGCAGTATGGTAGACCTTTAAAATCCATACCTCTGGAAGAGAATAAAGAGTTTAGAAATATATCCACACACAGATGACCAATTAATTTTAATAAATATGAGGAATCAGTTCAATAAAAAAGCATGAACTTTTCAACGAATAGTGAAGAAACGATTGAGTATCCAAAAGCAAAAAGAATAAACTGCAACTGGTAACTTGCACCTTCTATGAAAATGAACCCTAGACAGATCATAAACCTGAATGTAAAGAGCAAACTTTATAGAACTTCTAGAAGAAAACAGAGAAAATATTTGAGGCCTTGAGTTAGGCAAAGAATTCTGAGATATGACACCAAAGTAAGAATCCATTAAAAATGATAATATTGTTGTTATTAGGTACCACTGAGTCAACTCTGACTCATAATGACCCTATGTACAACAGAACAAAACACTGCCCAGTCGGGCACCATCCTCACAATCCTTGCTATACTTGAGCCCATTGTTACAGTCATGGTGTTTTTTGGAGAAGTGGATAGGGCCATCCACTTCTCAAAAACTATAGTAAAATTGAAAACTTCTGCTCTATAAAAGTGAGAGAAGAAAAGAAAAATCACAGTCTGAAAGAAAATATTTGCAAAATAACATCTGATAATGAACTTGTATCCAGAATATAATGAAATCTCAAAACTCAATTATAAGAAAACAAACAACCCAAACAGAAAATGAACAAAATATTTGAATAGAGACTTCACCTACGAAGATCTATGAGTGGGAAATATGCACATGAAAAGATGTTCACCATTATTAGTCATTAGGGAAATGCAAATTAATGTCAAAATGACACTTAACATCTGACTCAGCAATCCCACCTCCGGGCATTTACCCAAATAAAATAAAGTTTATGTTCACATAAGAACCTATACACGAATATTTATAGAGATTTTACTCATAATTTCCAAAACTAGTAATAACCCAAATATCCTTCCTCTAGTTAATGGATAAAGAAACTGGTACCTCCACATCATGGAAGACTACTAAGCCATACAAAGAAATGAAATACCAATACATGCAACAGCATGGATGAATGGATCTTAAATGCATTATGTTAAGTGAAATAAGTCATATTCAAAAGACTATATACTGTATAATTCCATTTTTATGAAATTCTGGGAAAGAAAATTAAATGAATAAACAAACAGATTAGTGATAGGCTAGGGCTGGGGAGTGGGAAGGGGTTGAATACAGACAGTATTAGGGAGTTTGGGGGGCAATGAAGAAGTTCTGTATCTTGATTGTGGTGGTGGATACATGACTCCATTCATTCATCAAAATTCATAGAATTTTACCGTATGTAAATTAAGAAGTGGAAAAATCTTAATATCTTATGTAAATGTCTTCATCAGAGAACTGTCCAAATAAATTATGGGCAACTCTATAAAAGAATAAAATTTATCTGTCAAAAAAGAATATAGTAGATCTTCACACACTAGCCAGTTGCTATCAAGGCAATTCCAACTCAGGGCAACCCCATGTGTGTCAGAGTAGACCTGTGTTCCATGGGGTTTTCAATGGCTGATTTTTTGGAAATGCATCTCAGGCATCTCTTCTGAGGCACCCCTTTGTGGATGTGAACCTCCCATCTTTTGGTTAGCAGCGAGTACATTAAGTATTTGCACTACAATAGCAAGAAAAGATACATAAAAGTAAGTTGTAGAAGTATAGGCATATGGGGATCTTATTTTAATGAAGATAGTAACTTAAAGGGGAAAAAATATGGAGAAACACTCCCAAAATAGCAAGAGAGAAATTTTCTGAGAAGTTGAATTATAAGGGACTTTCATTTTCTATGATTTAGATATTATATTAACGGAGTTCTTAAACAAGTACACATTTTTAATAATGCAAAGTTATAAAGCTATAAAATCTTATGTCTTGAGCTGAAGACATGGATGCATTTTCCCGTAAATGCACAAAATTCAGATTAATTCATGTCAGGCACTTGTTTTAGCAATAATTTTAAATGGAAGCTTCATTCTGAGCTTAGAAAGACTTGAAGGTAAGATTGGGATTTTCCCCTCAAGCCAAAATTTGTGTGTAGTTTAATGAAACCCAACTCAATTGTACATTACAGAAGTATTTGTGTTGCCAACCAGCAACTGCTTGCCAGGTTTCAAAGAACAGTTTAAGGAATCAATGAAAAAGGCAAACCAGTATGAGATGTATCCTGTAAGCACAGGTGCATGGAGAAGCAAAGCTTTTCACAGTCTCTAATCCTTAAGTCTCTCAATTTTAAAGTTGTCCTCTCAAAGAAAAACTACCTAATCACATCAAAACCACATATATCAGTTACAGGCCAGAGAACTCATCCTTGCCAAGGAAGGCAGGGCAATGTGTGATAAACATTACAATAATTCAGCAATGAATATAATGTCACAATTCAACTATATCCTGGGAAATACAGATCTTCGATATTTTCTTGGAACATTCCACTTCCATATAAGCCAGAATATGAGCATTTTTATTAGGACTGTATTCAGTAAAAATGAACTGGTGGTGCTATGGATCTTTTTTAAAGGGTTTGGCCAATGTTAGACTTTAAGCCTAGCATTATTTGAAAATTAATTGGAAACAGAAATTGACTCTTTAAGACCCACATGATTCCCAGAATTTTCCTGAATTAGAAGAGCAAGTTGAAGAGATACTAGTCTAAACTATTCCTGCCTTCTGATTTATTGATCTATTTACTGGAATTCACTGTAATCTGACCTGAGAACTCTGTAGCTGTAGCTGTGGTTGCTCTTACACACCCCCTTTAGAGTTGGCAAAATCTTTCATGAGGCTGAAGAGTTCCATGGACTGGGAGTCTGCCAATATGAAATCACCATTTACTGGCCCTTTCTCAACTGTAAAGGCAACTGGATATTCTTGGATACACTTTTTCAGACTGATAATTGGGCTCCTGTATGTTTCCTTACAGATGTTGAAATGTTCATAGAAGAGCTTGTTTTAAATGGCTCTTATTTTAAGACAGTCTGGTTTTAATGAAAATGAATTTGAGTGGAGAGTTTTATGTGGCAATCATGCCTTATGTCTGAAGTGTCTGAGCCTTATCCATTACGAGTTTTACTCTGAGTACAAAAGCGTGCAGGGAAAGAACATGCAAGCTTGTTAACAGAAGAAATACTTTCACAGTCTTTCAATAAGACAAAAATGTTCCTTTAAACAGAATTTGCTTTCTGGGATTGCCTTCTATCAGCACCACAGACTCTTTCTCAAGATGGTAGTTTGGTTGCTCTAGTCTAGTCCCTTTCGAATTCTGGAAAGCTCTTATATGCTATCATTTTCCTTTTAAACAAAGAAGATAGGTAGATAGAGAGATAGCTCGAAATCTTCCAATGGCTCCCAACTGCCCACAGAATATCGTCTGAACTTCTCTCCCTATCATTTAAGGCCCTCTGCCATCAGACTCCAAGATACTTTAAAGTCCTGTAGCACATTTTTTTTTTTTTTTTTAGTACATTTTAAGACAAATTTCTAGTGGGACAGCCTTCTCACTCTTCTGCCTTTGAATGCCCACAACAACAACACAAGGCACTGCTGTTGAGTTGGATCTGACTCATAGTGACCCTTCCTTGGGTTTCTGAGGCAGCATCACTACAGAAGTAGATGGCCCAACCTTCCTTCCGAGGAGTGGCTGGTGGGTTTGAACCACCAGCCTTCTGGTTAGCAGTCAAATGCCCTAAGCACTATGCCACCATAGTGCTTCACAAAAAGCTCCTTTTGAATGTGAAGTCTAACCAAATTCTTCACTGTCCTCAAGTTCAAGACTATCTTTTGCATAAGGACTGGCTGCCCCATTCTGGCTTCTGCTGGATGATCACAATCACTACAGTAATAAAAAACAAAACAAAGCAAAAGAAGAAAAAACAAGTTGCTATTGAGTTGACTCATGGCGACCCCATGTGTGTCAGAGTAGACTGATGCTCAATAGGGTTTTCAATGGCTGATTTTTCAGAAATAGATCACCAGGGCTTTCTTTCAAGGTGCGTCTGGATGGACTTCCACCTCTAACCTTTCAGTTAGCGACCAAACATGGTAATCATTTGCGTCACCCAAGAACTCCAGCCTTAGTAATAGCTACCATTTAAGGAATGCCTCCTGCACATCTCAGGCTTCCCACATCTCAGTTCATTATCATATCAACCTTATAAAAAAAAAAAAAAAAGCATTTTGACCCCCACTTTGCAGATAAGGAAATTGGAGCTCAGTAGCATTAAGTGGCTTAAGACCAAGTGGCTGTTATGTAATGGTGAATACAAGATTCCCTTCCAAGACTATCTGACTCCTGAGCCACTGCTCTTTCCATCTCTTCATGCTGCTTTCATCCTTATTTTCTGCTCTGAATCTCATTCAGATTTGTCTTTGGTGTCATTTATTTGATACTTAAACTCATTCTGCCTTGAACTGCTAATTTTTGTAGCTTGCTTGTGCTTATTTGCCAACGTGGCTGTTAGAGGAACTCAATATACAATACTAACAAACCACCTCCACCAACATCTAGTACAGGCCTCTGAACATAGTAAAGACACAGTGGATGAGTGTGGTCTGAAATCCCACATATGTTCCTGTTTTAGCTGGATTTTCTCTGACTTTCCATTTCTGTTTATTTCACTGAACCGATATCATCAAATGAAGTATTATATCTTCAAATGAGCACATGTGACTGCTAGCAGGTGAGATTCATATAGGTGCACTTGACTAAATTCAATTGTCTAGAATTACTGAATGAGGTACATGGATCATCTGATGAAGGATCTTTATTTATAAATAATCCATACTGGAAATTTGATATTATTTTCTAACTACAGCTCAATTTCACAAGATGAGGTCTATTCAGACCAACATTTAATTTGCTACAACGCAATAGAAAGAAAATAGTGTGAGATGCTATATGGTTAATTACAGAAGCATGCTAGTGTGTAAAATGGAAAGCAAGTAGCTGTATTTCTTTGTTGTGTTCTGACCACTTTGGCTGAAAATTTTTAAAGTGTCCCAAGTTGTACAATGATAAATACCTGTATTCTTTGAGCTTCCTGTCTTCTCTGCCAATCCCAGCCACATCCAGTTCTCCCAATGCACATCTCTTGCTCATTGCCACTTAGTAGTAAATTCATTATAGAATTTTCATCTTTGCCAACAAGAAGTGTACTTTTTTAATGCTCATACATTATTGATGAAGTCTGTAAAGGACTTTTACCAAAAGGTGAAAATAAGAACTAATTTTGAAAACAGAGGTTAAAATATTTTAAACTCGTTGATACAAAATCTGTCATTGAGAGAAAGTCTTTGCTGAATGTGAATAATTGCTCAGGATTTGGATATTTACTCATTTCCCTTATCTAGGGAAAGGAAAAAACAGAAAACCGCAGGGGCTTTTCAGTCTATAAATCTGCTACTAGACATATGCTGTGCATATTTTCACAAAGAATTTTATTATGTGGTCCTTAAGCAGCATATCCATGCCAGCTGGGTAGACTGGAATATAAACAAATTGCTCAGAAGAAGTTATTATTGGGTCAATAGTATGCTAATTAAAAGAGCTTGTGCAACCATCTGTGGCATCCCCAATGGCAGGGGCTTATTCCTGGAACTGTCACTGCTGCAGCACCTTATGTTGTCGCTGAAAGATTCCCGGATGCCTGAGACATTCTCACTGATGATAGGAACAGAGGTGTTGGTGGACTTGGTGGGTTTATAAAGTATGTTTTACATTGAACAAACCAAACTCACTGCCACCGAGTCAATCCTGACTCATGGTGACCCCCTTTGAGAAAGTATCAGAATTGAGTTTTACAAGAGTAAATATAGGGTAAGGGTGAGAGGAACAAAGAGAATGAACCACACAGTTTCTACTTTTGAAAATGAAAATGTCACTATCTACATGTGGCTTAGAGTTGGTTTGCTGTAGCTCTGAGGAAAGGAACAAATAGTGGCTTCAAACAGTGTGCGTCACTATTTCAGTGGTAATAACACTGCTCAGAACTGGTGGTGCCAAAACACTTGAGTTTTATTCTAGTCAAGCATTCCATGGTGTTGCTCTATTTCCCTTTCCCTACCCAGGTCTTCTCCTGCCCTCAGGAGCTTCCGTATTTTTATAATTGCCCTCTTTTCAATACAGCAACATGAAGCATAAAATGATCCATACTGTCAAGATAAGCCAAGGGACAAATAGGCTATGCCAAAAAGGTAAAACATATCTCAAATACATTTAGAGCTGAGACCTGGTCTCACGGCTCTAATTCATCTCTCAGTGGAGCTGGATAGTGCTTCTGATGACTCTGTACCTCAGGGTAATTGAGAACTCTCATATGGTTTACAAAGCTGGTCTTGGTTTGCAGTGTCACAGTACCATGATTTTCTGTAACTACAGTGCTGGCATTGCCATCAATTCTCCATCCCAAATCTGGAAGTATACTGGTTTTAGCAACTTGATAGTACAGAAATTCATTTCTATGTAGCTAGTGTAAGGCTTCTTTAAAAAAAAAAATCAAAAGATTTAAGAACACTGGTCCTTATTCTGACATGGCCACAATCAGCCAGAGTTGGGCAAGGATGCCCAGACCTTGTGTATGACCCAAGGTCCACTTTTCACATTCCTGTTACCCATCTGTTAGCTGTGAGAATTCGAGTTTGCAATCCCTGTTGCATTTAGAATAAGATACAATGCAAAAGGCCTTCCATACTCTTATGTTTTCATATCTGTATAAATCAATCCTGGCAGTAATATAAGAAACTCTGCTGGTGTGGTGGTTAAGGCATTTGGGTACTAACCAAAAGGTTGGTGGTTTGAACCTATCAGCCACTCCAGAGAAGAAAGATGGGGCAGTCTGCTTTTGTAAGGATTTACAGCCTTGGAAACCCAGTGGGGATCACTATGAGTCAGAATTGACCAGAGAGCAGTGAGTTTGGTTTTGTTTTTTGGTAGTAATATGGGATTTTACCAAGATATATGATGACTAAATCAGGATGCCACTGAATGCATAAATGGATTTGAGACTTAATGGGGACAGAGCAGTGGAAAAAGCACTGTTTCTCAGAACTCCACAACTGTCTGATTTATGTCACTTAAAAACATCACATTTTAAGAAGAAAGTGCAAAAATCCCAAAATGAACAATTATTACATAGCAGTTGGAGATTATCAAAGTACCAATACGTGTCATACAGATTAACAAACATGGGACTGTTTAGTTGAAAAAACCAAAAAAAAAACCAAAACCAAACTCACTGCCATCAAGTTGGATCCCACTCACAGCAAACCCTCCTTGGGTTTCCCAGTCAGTATCACTAAGGAAGTAGATTGCCCAATCTTCCTTCTGAGAAGTGGCTGATGGGTTTGAACCACCAGGCTTCTGGTTAGCAGTCAAATTCCTTAGGCACTACTCCACCAGAGCTCCTTTTAGTTGAAAGTACTCTAGATTTAAGACAAGCCCTAAACAAACAAAAAACCTATCTGCTTACCTGTGTGTATCAGTATTTTGGCAATATTTTTATTTCAGCAGAGTTACTGCTTACCTGTGTGTTCCTTTATATTTGGCTGTCTTCTGTGCAATTAGATTGGCCACATGACTAATTCTGGTCACTATGAACCAGCCATTCCTCGGAAGGAAGACGGGGCACTCTACTTCCATAGTGAAACCGGTTGCCTCGGAAACCCAAGGAGGGTTTGCTATGAGTCAGGTCCGACTCGAGGGCACATAACAACAACAACAACAACAACAAATGAACCAGCCAGTTGCTGTTGAGACAACTCCTACTCACGGTGATGCCATTTGGGGCAGAGTAGCACCGTGCTCCATAGTTTCCTTTTCTTTTTTTTTTATTTTTCAGTAAACAATACGTAACTAGCTACAGATACAACTGAATATAGGTTTATAGGATAGCACAATAATTCTTTCTTTCTTTTCTTTTTTTAGTATGTTCTTACTCTTTAGTTAGTGGTTCATTCACTCTTCTCCTCTTATCCCTGGTAACCATCAAAGAATATTTCTTTTTGTGTGAAAACCTTTTCTTGACTTTTTACAATTGTGATCTCATAGAATATTTACCCTTTTGTGATTGACTGTTTTACTCAGCATAGTGTCCTCTAAGTTCATCATTGTTCTTTAACACTGTGTAGTATTCCATTGTGTGTATGTAACATAGTTTGTTGATCCATTCCTCTGTTGTTCGGCATTTAGGTTGTTACCATCTTTTTTGCTATTGTGGAAAGTGCTGTGATGGAAATAGGTGAGTATATATCTGTTTGCGTCATGGCTCTTATTTCTCTAGGATATACACCTAGTAGTGGGATCGCTAGATCATATGGTATTTCCATTTCCAGCTTTTTAAGGAAGCACCATACCATTTTGTTGATTTCACATTCTGCTAGGAGTAACAGGAAGAACTACCAGGAGCTATAGAAAATCCTAAAAGCATGGATAATAAATCCTGTTATTTTCTATTCAGTATTTAAGTGGTTTTTAAAAAAAGGAATATGAGGTTATTAATAATGGAACTTGTAAGGTCTAGGTCTGAAACATGTACTTAAAACCTATGCCATGCTTTCATGTCTCAATTGCTTATGTCAGGATTATGATACTGTATTATTGCTGAGTAATAAATTACCTCAAATCTTAGGGGTGTTAAAACAACAAACATTCATTATCTCATAGTTATTGTGGGCCAGGAATTCAAGAGTGCTTATCTGGGGCATTTGCTCTGCAGGATCTGCTTCCAAGATAGTGCACTCACAAAGCTTGCAAGTTGGTGCTGACTCACCACGTGGTCTCTCCATAACACTGTTGGAGTGTCCTCATTACATGGTGGCTGAATTCCTCAAGAGGAAATGATTCCAGAACAATCAAGGTGGAAGCTAGAATATCTTTTAGGACTAGTTTTGGAAGTCACACTTTGTCAGTTGTGCTATATTCTATTAGTTACATAAGTCTGTCCTTTTCAGTGTGGGAGGAGACTACACAAGGGTGTGAAAAGCAGAAAGTGAGAATCATTGGTGGCTATCTTGGAGGCTGATTACCACACATTTCCCTTCTAAGAGCTAAGTTTCACTGATAATTAAGCATGAAAAGATGACCACATGTTCTATTAACATTGCTGTTGTTAGGTGCCATTGAGTCTTCTCCAACTCATAGCAACTCTATGCACAGCAGAAAGAAACACTGCCCAGTCCTGCACTAGCTCCACAATCCCTGCTATACTTGAGCCCATTGCAGCAGCCACCATGTCAATCCATCACACTGAGGGCCTTCCCCTCTTTCGTTGACCCTCCACCTTACCAAGGATGACATCCTTCTCCAGGGAATGGTCCCTTCTTACAATATGACCAAAGTAGGTGAGACAAAGTCTGGCCAGTCTCTCTTCCAAGGAGCATTCTGGCTGTACTTCCTCCAGGACAGATTTGTTAGTTCTTTTAGCAGTCCATGGTACTTTCAGCATTCTCCACCAGCACCACAACTCAAAAGCATCAATTCTTCTTCAGTCTTCCTTATTCATTGTCCAGCTCTCACAGGAATATAAGGCTACTGAAAATACCATGGCTTGTTTCAGGCACACGTTAGTCCTGAAGGAGACATCTTTGCTCTTCAGCACTTGAAAGAGGTCCTTTGCAGCCTATTTGACCAGTGCTATATGTCGTCTGATGTCCTGACTGGAAGATGCTTCTATTGGTGTTAATTATAGTACAAAGTAATGTGAAGTCTTTGACAACTTCGATCTTTTCTCAATTTATCATGATGCTACTTATAGGTCCAGTTGTGAGGATTTTTATTTTCATTATATTGAGATGTAATCCACACTACAGACTGTATTCTTCAATCTT
>NW_006922364.1:562837-566614 GCF_000298275.1 Orycteropus afer afer
TGAATCCAGCTTGCATTTCTGGAAGTTCTCTGTCAATATACTGCTGCAACCATTTTTGAATTATCTTCAGTAAGATTTTACTTGCATGCTATATTAATGATATTGTTCAATAATTTCTGCATTCTGTGAGATCACCTTTCTTTGGAATGGGTACAAATATGAATCTCTTCCAGTCAGTTGGCTAGGTATCTGTCTTCCAAATCTCTTAGCATAGCTGAGTGAGTGCCTCCAGTGGGGTATCCCTTTGTTGAAACATCTCGATGGGTATTCCTTCTGTTCCTGGGGCCTTCTTCTTCACCAATTCCTTCAGTGCAGCTTCAACTTCTTCCTTCAATGCCATTGGTTCTTGAACATATGCCACCTCTTGAAATGGATGAAGATTGGCCAGTTCTTTTTGGTACAGTGACTTTGTGTATTCCTCCATCTTCTTTTGATGTTTCCTGCATCATTCAATATTTTGCCCATAAAATCTTTCAATATTGCAACTCAAGTCTTAAATTTTTTCCTCAGTTCTTTAAGCTTGAGAAATGCCTTTGCACATTTCATTATAGTAATCGGCTTTGTCTGCTTGAGCTGCTCTTTGAAATCTTCTGTTCATCTCTTTTCTCTTGTCATTTCTTCCATTTTCTTTAGCTAGTCTTCACTCAAAGGCAAGTTTCAGAGTCTCTTCTGACATCCATTTTGGTCTTTTCTTTCTTTCTTGTATTTTTAATGACCTCTTGCTTTCTTCACAGATGATGCTCCTGATGTCATCCCAGAATTCTTCCGGTTATCAGTCATTGGTGTTCAATGCATCATATCTATTCTTTAGATGGTCTCTAAATTCAGGAGGGATGTATTCAAGATCATATTTTGGCTCTTGTGGACTTGTTTGATTTTTCTTCAACTTCAAATTGAATTTGCATATAAGCAATTGCTGGTCTGTTCTACAAGCAGCTCCTGACCTTGTTTTGGCTGAAGATACTGAACTTTTCCATCGCCTCTTGCCACAGATGTAGTCAATCTGATTCCTGTGTACTCTATCTGGTGAAGTCCACATGCATAGCCACCATTCGTGTTGTTGAAAAAGGTATTTACAATGAATAAGTCATTGGTCTTGCAAAATTCTATCATGCGATCTCCAGTGTTATTTCTATCACCAAGGCCAAATTTTCCAATTACCAGTGACACTTTTTTGTTTCCAACTTTTGCAACCAATCACCAGTGATAATTAACACATCTTAATTGCATGTTTGATCAATTTCAGACTGCAAAAGTTGATAAAAATCTTCAATTTCTGCATCTTTGGCCTTGGTGGTTGGTGCATAAATTTGAATAACAGTCATATTAACTGGTCTTCCTTGTAGGCTTATGGATGTTATCCCATCACTGACATCATTTTACTTCAGGACAGATCTTGAAACATCTTTTGTGATGATGAATGCCATGCCATTCGTCTTTAAGTTGTCATTCCCAGCATAGTAGACCATATGGCTGGCTAATTCAAAATGGCCAAAACCAGTCCATTTCAGCTTACTAATGCCTAGGATATCAATCTTTATGCATTCCATTTCATTTTTGACCACTTCCAATTTTCCTAGATTCATAGTTTGTACATTTGATGTTCTGATTATTGATGGATGTTTGCATCTGTTTTCTCCCCAGTTTGAGTTGTACCATGTCAGCAAATGGAGCTCCCAGAACATTTACTTTATCCCTATCATTCAGGTTTGTTCTATTCCGGTGAGGCAGCTCTTTCCCAGTCATATTTTGAGTGCCTTCTGACCTAATGGGCTCATCTTTCTGCATTTTTCTGGGCTATTCATAAAGTTTCCCAGTAATGTATCAGACAGTGTTTCTCTTCTAGTCATAAGGTTTCACCCGGCCAATTCTTTGAGAAGTGGATGTTCACTGCCTTCTTCCTAGTCTATCTCAGTCTGTAAACTGCATTGAAACCTGTGCACCATATGCAACCCTTCTGGCATTTGAAACACCAGTGACACAGCCTAAAGCCTCACAGCAATATGCAAGCCACCACAGGATGACAAACTGACAGATGAGTTCATCTCCCTTAGCTGTTAAAACCTCTCTGCCCTCGCTTTACCTGGATCCTGCTGCTTTGTCGTCCCTGGCATTCCCTCCCATACCTGCCTCTGGGATAGAGTCTGTCTCCCTCCCCTTACCGGATCCTGCAGCTTTTGTTGTCTCAGGCATTCCCTCCCTTACCAGCCCCTGGGGTAGAGCCCATCTCCCTCGCCTTATCTAGATCCTCCAGTTTTTGTCGTCCCCAGAATTCCGTCCCTTTCCTTCCTCTGGGGTGGGGCCTGTCTCCCTCTATTAATGTTCTATTAATGGTGGTAGAATAATTTGGAAAAGGATAGTATTATTGGTTGCACAATATGATGAACCTAATCTATGTAACTGAATTGTACATGTAAAAATTATTGAAATGGCAGGTGTTTTGTCATATATTTTTACTACAATTACCACAGAGTAATTAAAAACAAAACAACAAAAACCTCCCAGCTTAGTTCAACACATTATGTACTTTACCTTTCTGATTCTGAGAAAAAAAGGAACTATATACTGGACTGCCTAGAAATGGTAACTTTAGGACAAAAATTAAATATCACAATAAATAAATGAAACCTGTGAGAGCTGGAATTAGATGGAATTTTTCCAGGTCTCACAAGTTTTCTACATTTGACAGGGTGCAGTCACCACTTTTCTTCTTCTTCTTCTTCTCTCTCTCTCTCTCTCTCTTTTTTTAATTGTGATTTGGGGAGAGAATGGAGTCTCATCAGTAATCACCACGCTATTTCCCTCTAGCGTCTTAGTACTTGTAAAACTAGGTACAGCAGTTTGAATTGGGGATTTTGGTGCTCTGAACAGCTCAATGAATCAGAGTGCACCAAACACAGAAGAGTTGAATTAGAAGAAAAGCACAGGGAAATAATTTAGGGAAGTTCTAACTGGTGGAGGGCAGCCGGGCAGCTGAGAGAAGCCATTGGAAACTTCCCTGGGGCAGTCACTGACTGGCAGACTTGGGCAGCCACCTGAGATCTCCATGGGCCAAGGAAGAAGACACCCTATATCAGCATATCAATGACCACACCAACAAACACCAGCAAACACCCCAAGGATCTACCTTCAGACCTGATTTTATTGGTAACTTGGGTCGGTTAGGTACAAATGGGTGTGCGCAGCAGAACTGAAACCCAAGCAGAGAGCTCACTGGTGCTCCAGGAGGGTGAGCTTGATTCCCCCTCAGTGGGTCACTGAGTGGGCTTGAGTCAGCTTGGGAGGGATTGAGAGGTCTGTGCTTGTCTTTGTCACTGATACCGGACCACAGATTACTAGCAGGCACTCTCCCGACTCCAGCACAGCTGAAATCACGTGCATCTTTGGCGCCTCAGGTGGGCAGTATCACAGACAAACTCCCAAGCCATTCATGGTCTGGGCACTGTGGGCAGATGGGGTGGAGAGATGGGAATCCGCGGCCGAGTGTGGACCCAGGGATTTGCCTTGGATCGGTTTTTTGGCACCGAGGAGCCTTGGAAGTGGGGTCTTTGATTGTGTCTGAGCCTGGCAGAAAGTGGCAACCCCCTAACAACAGGAATCTTTCCTAAAATTGAGCTGCAGCCTTGTAAATAACAGACATCATCAATAGCGGCCCATGCAAAGCCCTAGAAACCGACCCTAGCAACACCAACCTTTCCTTCTTCTGCTCCCACCTTCTCCACCAATAACTTCACTCATTCAATAGAAGAAACCATATTCAGCCAATTACCATAAAAC
>NW_006922364.1:566719-567935 GCF_000298275.1 Orycteropus afer afer
CAACACATAACCAGCAGTTAAAGACAACCTCAAAATGTCTAGGAAACAACAGGCAACTTCAAATCAAACAAAAAACAGGACGAGGCATTAGAAGCAAAACCACAAAGAAAGGTATAATTATACAGGGAGGAAGATGAGGCAATAGAATTACTGAGAAGGAATTTAGAAGACATGTTTATAGAGCTATACAAGAGCCTAAAGAAACCCCAAACAGAAACAAGAAGAACACAGACAGTACCCTGGAGGAACTCAGGAAAATAATCGAGGAACAGAATATTAAGATTAATGCACAATTAGAACGCATACAAAAACAGCAGTTAGAAATGCAGATGTCCATTGATATGCAAACCATGAACACCAAAATGACAGAACTACACAACACAGTAGAAGCTCAAAAGAGTAGATTAGAACTGGATGAAGAATGCATATCCCAACTAGAAGACAAATCCCTGGACACTAGCCTGTATGAAGAAAACTCAGAACAAAATTTAAGAGAAATGAAGAGAGCTTAAGAATTATATGCGATGACATGAGACAAAACAATATAAAATTCATTGGAATTCCAGAACAAGAAGAGGCAAAAAAGACCACCAAGAAAATTGTGGAAGACCTGCTAACAGAAAATTTCCCCCATATCTTAAAGGAAGAAAAGATATTTGTCCAAGGATCTCATAGAACCCCACACAAGATAGATCCCAAAAGAAAAACACCAAGGCATATTATAATCAAACTTTCCAAAACCAAAGACAAAGAAAAAATTTTGAGAGCTGCCTGGGAAAAAAGAAATATTACTTATAATAATCAAACAGTTAGGCTGAGCTCTGATTACTCAGCAGAAACCATGCAGGCAAGAAGGCAATGGGATGGCATATATAAAACTCTAAAGGAAAAAAAAAAAAAAAACCTCCCAAACAAGAATCCTATATCCAGCGAAATTATCCATCAAATATGAGGGCAAAATCAAGGCACTCTCAGATAAACAGAAATTCAGAGACTTTGTGAAAACCAGACCAACCCTACAAGAAATGCTTAAGGAAATCCTAGCAATGGAGAACCCACAACAGAGATCAGCAAAACCAGGATATGTGACATCAACTTTAAAACCAAATCAGAAATAGATACTCATAATATATAAGACCATAAAACATCCTACCTTAAAAACCAAGGAACTCAAGCAGCACACAACAACAGCAACTAACCTATCAGAGGGAATAAT
>NW_006922364.1:573070-585862 GCF_000298275.1 Orycteropus afer afer
TAATCGGACTATTCATAAAGTTGTGCTGTAATGTATCAAACAGTGTTTCTTTGCTATTCATAAGGTTTTCCCTGGCCAATTCTTTGAGAAGTAGATGGCCTCTTCCTTCTTCCTAGTCTGTCTCAGTCTGTAAGCTGGGATGATACCTGTGCACCATGTGCATCCCGCTGGGTTAGAAACACCGTGGCTCAGCCTCAAAACTCACATCAACACGTCATCACGGTAGGACAAACCGACAGACAAGTTTGCCTCACTGTTGGAAACCTCTCATACCACCCTTACCTGGGTCCCTGTGGCTGCCAGCTTCTGCAAATTGTTGGCTCCTGGGATGGAAGGCAACAAACCCAAGATTTGCAGGCCACAGGTCACTTGCAGAGATGGTGAGCTAGGTGCAGGACCAAGATCTATCATTAATCTTTAGAGAGATGCAAATCAAAACAACGAGATATCATCTCACCCCAGCAATAATAGCAAAGTTCAACAAATCAGATGTAACAAATGCTGGCAGGGTTGTGTAGAGATTGGAACTCTTGTGCACTGCTGGTGGGATTGTAAAATGGTACAACCATTGTGGCAAACGGTATGACGTTTCATTAAGAAACTGAAAATAGAAGTACCATTTGACCCAGCAATTCCATTACTAGGAATATATCCTAAAGAGCTGAGAGATATCGCACAAATAGACATATGTACACCTAGGTTCATTGCAGCACAATTCACCATAGCAAAGAGATGGAAACAACCTAAATGTCCATCAATGGTTGAGTGGATAACAAAATTATGGTATATCCAAACAATGGAATACTATGCCACATTAAAGAACAATGAGGGATATGCGAATTATCTCGCAACATGGATGAACCTGGAGGACATTATGCTGAGTGAAATAAGTCAATCACAGAGGGACAAGTACTGTATGAGCCCATTACTGTAAAAAGACAGAGAAGGGTTTGCTTGGGAAAGGGAAGTCACCTAGTAGGTTACCAGGATGGGGAAGGAAAGGGAAGGATTAATTTAGAGCTACTTGGGGCTTACACGCTGACATGGGTAAGGGGAGGGATATATGGGAAAGATATATGACCACCATGATAACATTGGGAAATGATAGGACACTGAACCGTGCACATAAGAGATAGATGATAGATGCTAAAACCAACCAATGCATCCACAATACCACATTGCCAATAACACCAAACACTAGGCTACACAGATAAACACATAAACACCTGAGATGATCTGACAGGGTTCAGTGAATAGAGGTATATTCTAGACCAAGGATAGACTCAGCTGAGGCTAATCTTGTACAGACACCAGTGATACAAAATACCTGCAGTCCTTACAGAAACAATAGAAGACAGATACAGAGAAATCCCTCACATACATCCCAACACTATGGGAGAGATCCAATAGGGCTACTACCTCAGGACCATAGTACTAAGGTACACCAGACTCAATTGGCACAACAAAATATGTAAAAGCGTTGCTCCACATCCTACATTGGTGAGTAGTGACTGGGGTCTTAAAAGCTTTCAAGCAGCCATCTAGGGTGCAGCTAATGGTCTCCTAGCATCGGAAGTGAAGAACACACAAACACACACAAAACAAGGGCATTGAGAAGTAATCAACCCTAGGACACGATGGCCCTCAAGACCAGAAGAACCGGATGGTGCCTGGCTACCAATGCCAACCACTCAGGAAAGGATCAAATCTGGAGATCCTGGATAGAGTGGGAGGGAAAACGTGGAACAAAATCCAAAAACTCAATGATGACCAGAATTACTGGTCAGATGACATCTGGTGAGACTCCCAATACTATGGCCCTGAAATACATTCGGCACCTGGAATAAAGCTCACCTGAGGGGTGGGCTCTCAGCCCAATAGTTAATAAGATGTACACGGAGACCACTCAATCCAGGATGCCGCACCCACACATTCAATGGTAATACATCCCTTAGAGCAATAGATCATGGGACACCAAAGGACCAACATTCAAACTGAAGAAATGCAGGACAAGCAGGAGTGCATAATTATGAGGGACACAGGGGAAGAGTTGCAGGGTAGGGAGGGGAGAAGACTGGGTTAAGGTTGGACATGATGAATGGGGAATGAAACTAAATGTACGCGTGACATTGAATGTAAAACAAGCTCTTAAAAAAAAAAGTGTGATTTGGGTGAAAGTTTACAGAGCAAATTCACTTTCCATGCAGCAGCTCACATACACTTTGTCTCATGACAATGACTACAATATCCCAAAATGCAACAGCTCCCCCCGCCACTTGCAGTTACCACTTTTCTATAACTTTCTATTTCATGGGAAATATTTGAGTTTTCCTTCTATGACAGGCTTTCCACTATATACAGGTTCCTGTTTTCACAGGTTTTATTGCATATTAAAAAGATCTTGCATAAGAAAAAATAATCTCCAGGAGGAAAAAAAGCCCACTTATTAAACTAGTTTCCTCTTTAGTTTTTCCTAAGACTCAATGGCACCTAACAACAACAACAACAACAACAAATTATTTTCTCAGTTGAATATTACCATTCTATTATAATTTCTTCCATTAACACTTAAAGAAAACGTTAGATTTCCGAACTTAGCAATCTATTTGAGATCCAGAGTCACTGTGAGCTGACCCTCTTACTTGGGTCTCTTGCGGCCTCATCTTGGGACTACATGATTGTCATCCAAATGCTCTCTCTGTTTTCCTGGAGCAAGGACAGACTGAACATTTAAATTCAAGGCACAAGGATTAATTCTTTTTTCTAAATAAATTTAGAAAGCACCTGGACTTTATAAGTCAGAACAAAAATTAAGGTCTCAAACAGGCCCTAATTTTAAAACCAAATACCACTTCACCATCCCAGACAATTGCAATGGGTTTAGCTATCGATAAAAATCCTATTGTATTATACATTAATCAGGTTGTTTCCTACTTAATAAAGCAAGAAGAGTGAGAGGGGAGGAGGCTAGGAAAATATCTCAGTAGAGCTCTGCTTTCAAATGCTGAAGGCAGGAGTAGATCAGATGGAACCAGGAAAGGCATTGTGGGAATCAAATGACACCCACATCGGTGAAGAGTGAAGAAAAAGCGATGGCTTCAAGCCAAATAGAGGCAGGAAACAGATGGCAGCAAAATTAAAGTGTCTGATTAGGCTGGAGATCTTAGGTGGCTGTCAACTAACAAATAAATGAAGTTGGGAGACTCAATATATGAGAAACAGTGTTGAGAAAATAAGTCAATGATGCTTAACTCTAAACAATTGTTGACCACGTTGCTGTGAAATGGCATGCATTCATAAGTCAAGATTATTTAAAATGAAGAAAAATGTGAAAAAGTGTAATTATTTGGAAGGAAATCGCTAGATAATTACAATAAAACATGAGGGCTAGAGTGGGGAAAGAAATAAAAGTATGCTAAAAGTCTTGTTGAATGAAAAGATCAATTTGCAAATGATATTATAGTATGATCCCCTTTAATAAGGTTCTGCTTTTGTATATACAAAAAATTCCATCAGCATATCTATTTGGATATGGCATAGAAAAAGCTATGTTAAGATGGCAGATTTCTCAAATGGTTAACTGGTCACAGAGAGAAAACATATGAACATTCTTTATTAAACTAAAAAAAATCCTTCAAAAATATTCTTTTAGAACAAAAGCTTTAAAAATAAAAAATTTTCCAAGATATATTTTCAAAATATGACCTCTCTCTTATTGTTTGACACTGATGTGCTAATTACATGTTTCCTGCAGTTAATAAGTAAAACATGCCACAGTGAATGTTAGACATTGTGGCCACCATGGAGTTGGCTGCTTGGATCTCCATGCAAGAAAGAACATACCTTTCGGCTGCAGAGGGTGCAATTAGTGGACAGCCTCCAGCCGTTAACCCATCAACAATTTCCCCTGCTTCTGAGCCAGGATCAGACCACTCCTCTACAGTACCAGGCAGTGACTGAGCATAGTAAAAGCAATTCAAAACCAAATCAAACCTACTGCCATGGAGTCAATTCCCACTGATACCGACCATATACGACAGAATAGAACTGCCCCATGGGGAAACCAAGGCTGTAAATCTTTACAGAAGCAGAATGCCTCATCTTTCTCCCACAGAGCAGCTGGTAAGTTTGAACTGTGATCTTTTGGTTTGCAGTCAAATGCTTTAACCACTATGCTGCCAGAGCTCCTTGGGGAAAGCATTAGGCCCTGGTCATTTCGGCGTGATGGATCAACTCTAACAATTTGCTCCTGAATTCTCCAATGGGGTGGCCTAGCCTTTGTCAGACCTGCATTGTAGTGTAAGGCTCTCCCTGCCAAATTCAACTACCTCTTTCCTTTCACAGTTGTCAGATCTACATCCAAGTCTGAAGTCTTTCCCTGCTTAATTCTGCTCCCACCACATCTTGTCTTCAACAGCCATTAGCCTTCTCCTCCCAAGACAGCACTTGTACTTCCAACTCCAACTCACCGTCAGTTTCCTGGACCCAAAAGACACAAATACCTTTTGGGGTTCTATACAGTTCACAGTTGTTATGTTACATGTCATTGAGTCAGTTTCAACTCACAGCTACACTATGTACAACAGAATGAAAGACTCGTCCTGAGTCATCCTCACAACCGTTACTATTTGAGCTCATTGCTGCAGTCACTGTCAATTCATCTCCTTGAGGATCCTCATCCTTTTTGCTGATCTTCTACTTTACCAAGCATGACATCCTTCTCCTGGGACTAGTCAGTCCTAATTACATGTCTAAAGTATGTGAGACAAAGTTTCTCACCAACTTCATTTCAAAGGAATATTCTGGCTGTACTTCTTCCAGGACAGATTTCTTCATACTTCTGGCAGTCCACGGTATATTCAATACTCTTCGTCAACACTACAATTCAAATAAATAAATTGTTTGGTCTCCCTTATTCATTGTCCAGCTTTTGCATGCATATGAGGTGATCAAAAATTCCATGGCTTGGTACAGGTGCTTCTTAGTCCTCAAAGTGGCATTTTTGCTCTTTAACACTTTAAAGAGATCTTTCGCAGCAGATTTTCCCGATGCAATACATTGCTTGATTTCTTGATTGCTGCTTTCATGGGTGTTGATTGTGGATCCAAGTAAAATGAAATCTTTGACAACTTCAATCCTTTATCATGATGTTGCTCACTGGTCCAGTTGTGAGGATTTTTTATTTATGTGGAGGTGTAATCTGTGCTGAAGACTGTCATTTTTGATCTTCATCAGTAAGTGCTTCAAGTCATCTTCACTTTCAGCAGCAAGGTTGTGTCACCTGCATATCACAGGTTTTTTAAAGAGTTTTCCTCCAATCCTGATGCTGTTTTCTTCTTCATATAGTACAGCTTCTCAGATTATTTGCTCAGCATATAAATGAGTAAGTATGGTGAAAGGATACAACCCTGATGAACACAACACTTTCCCTTATTTTAAACCACACAGCATCCCCTTGTTCTGTTCGAACAACTGCCTCTTGGTCTATGTACAGGTTTCTCATGAGCACAATTAATTGCTGTGAAATTCTCATTCTTCTTAATGCTATCCACAATTTTTTATGATCCACACAGTTCAACACCTTTTTATAGTCAATAAAACATAGGTAAACATCTTTTTGTTATACTTTGTTTTCAGTCAAGATTCATCCTACATCAGCAATGAATTCTTCGTTCCACATCCTTTTCCGAATCCTGCAAGAATTCCTGTCACTATATTGCTGCAATATTCTTGCAGCAATGTTCAGCAAAATTTTACTTGTTTGTGTTATTAATGATATTGTTCTATAATTTCCACATTCTATGGAAATTTTTCTTTGGAATGGGCACAAATAGCTGGCCAGCTAGATATCTTCTATATTTCTTGGCACAGATGAGTGAGCACTCCCAGTGTTGTACCCATTTGGCTTAACATTTCAATTGGTATTCATTGCCCAGAGCCTTGTTTTTCACTAATGTCTTCAGTGAAGCTTGGTTTTATTCCTTCAGTACCATCAGTTCTTGATCATCTGCTACCTCCTGAAACAGCTATATGCTGACCAATTCATTTTGGTACAGTGACTCTGTGAATTCCTTCCATCTTCTTCTCATGCTTCCTGCATCATTTAATATTTTGCCCATAGAATTCCTCAGTATTGCAACTTGAGGTTTGAAAATTTTCTTCGGTTTTTCCAGCCTGAGATAAACAAAGGATGTGCTTCACTTTTGGTTTTCTTTTCTTTTTTTAATGTGATTTGGGTGAAAATTTACAGAGCAAATTCATTTTCCATATAGCAGTTCACATACACTTTGTCTCATGACATTGACCACAATTCACCACAATGCAACAGCTCCCCTCAAACTTCCTCCCAACAGTCACCTCTTCCCTGTGTCCATGCCTCTATGCACCCCTGCCCCCTGAGCTGTCTCCCTGTGCATAAACAACCCTTCTTTCTCCCATGATTGATCTCTCCAAGGAGTGTATCTACCTCAGGTAAATGCTCAACTCCTATGCCTGTCTTTTGTTTGGCTGGAAGCCACAGGTGTGGGTTCAATTCCAGACCTGAATGGCAGTTAGGGGCCATAGTTTCAGTGGTTCCACCAGGCTCTATCAGACCAGCAAACCTGGTCACCATTTTTTTTTTTATGATTTTGAGTTTTGTTCCACATTGTTCTCCCTCTCATTTACTTTTGGTTTTCTAACTCCAGGTCTTTGTATATTTCATTATAATCCTTTACTTTGTCTTCTTAAGCTGCTGGTGAGGTTCATGTGTATAGTCACCATTTATGTTGTTGACAAAAGGTATGCCAATAAATACATCATTAGTCTTACAAAATTCTACCATGTTATCTCGGCCATTGTTTCTATTACCAATGCCATATTTCCCAACTGGTGATCCTTCTTTTTTTTGAAGTTTTGCATTCCAATCACCATTAGTTATCAGTGTATCTTAATTGCATGTTTGATGAATTTCAGACAGCAGAAGTTTATAAAAATCTTCAGTTTCTTCAATCTTTGTCATTATGGCTTGTGTGTAAATTTGAATACTAGTTGTATTAACTGGTCTTCCTTGTAGGCATATGAAAATTATCCTATCACTGACAGCATTGTATTTCAGAACAGATTTTGAAATGTTCTCTTTGACAATGAAATTGGTGCCATTCTTCTCCAATTGTCATTCTTGGCATATGGACTATAAACCAAACTCACTGACATCAAGTTGGATCTGACTCATAGTGACCCCTCCTTGGGTTTCCGAGGTAGTATCACTACAGAAGTAGATTGCCCAACCTTCCTTCATTTGTCCAATTAACAATGGCCAATACCAGTCCATTTCAGCTTACTAATGCCTAAGATTTTGATCTAATCAGATGGCTGGTGGTTCAAACCCACCAGCCACTCCCTAGAAGGGAAGATTGGTCAATGTACTTCTGTAGTGATACCACCTTGGAAACCCAAGGAGTGGTCACTATGATTTGGATCCTACTCAATGAGCTCTGGTAGCATAGTGGCTAAGGCACTTGACTGCTAACCAGAAGGCTGGTGGTTCAAACCCACCAGCCACTCCTCGGAAGGAAGGTTGGGCAATCCTACTTCCGTAGTGATACTGCCTCGGAAACCCAAGGAGGGGTCGCTATGAGTCAGGGCTGACTCGACGGCACATAACAACAACAACAACAACAATGGCAGTGAGCTTTTCTGGTTAGGGACACCTAAGAAGAAAGCATTGGCAATTTACTTTCTAAAAAATCAGCCACTGAAAACCCTATGGAGCACAGTTCTGCTCTCACACACATAGAGTCATCATGAGTTGGGGCAACTTGACATCAATTGGTTAAGGAGCAGACGCATGATTCAACCTGAACCAATCAGATATTGTAACATATCATAAATTCTTCCCAATCACTTCTTTATTTAGCATATGCTACCTTAAGTAGAGTTCTATTACCTGTAACTACAATTCTTAACTAATACCTTTAACAATTTGTTCTCTGGTCACCTGTACTGTACTGATGCACTGGATTCTTTTTAAATGAAGGTTTCTAAAAAGTGGGCTAAAAGTTTAAGTATCTAAAGAAAATACTATTTTTACAGTAATCTCCATTATAAAATGATAAATTTACACCTTGTTTTTGTTATGTGCCGTCGAGTCGGACCCGACTCATAGCGACTCTTCCTTGGGTTTCTGAGGCAGTATCTCTATGGAAGTAGATTGCCCAATCCTTCCTTACACCTTAGAAAGTTTAATTCCAAGAAATGAGAACAGTGTGATGTTGGGGATAGAACGCTGGCTTGAGTCTGAAGACCCAATTTTGAATCCCAGTTTTACCTCTAACTGGTTATGTGGCACTGGTTACTAGACAACTTTATTCTTCTGGAGCATGGGTTTTATGATTTATAATGTAGGAATTTTGGACTAATTTATTTCTAAGGTCTCTTCCAACTTTATACTTCTATAATGTGCTTGGTACTATTTCTCCAGAGACAATGACAATACCTAGCACATAATATTTTCTCAATATTTATTTGCTGAATTGAACAACTGAAGTAAGCTGTGAAAAAGTACTTTATAGATATGTTGAGTCTTTCAGCAAAATCAAATAAACTGATTAAAATCATGTGGGCAAAAGGAATTTGGTTTCTTTTTTCTGTCTTCCTTAAACTTTGTTGTAGTTTCTGAGATTTTGCTTTCTTCCCTGTCCAGCCTACGCTTCATCATCCATTATTTCAGTCCCTCTTTTGAGCACTCTCATTCCCATCACCTCCTTCTGTTGTTGCATTTTCCTGTTAAACCTGAACTTGAGGCAAGTCCCATCTGCTATCCTCCTGGTCTATACCAGATTTGCTGAGCAAGTGACATAAAAACCACAGTAAGAGCATTTTGATCAAGGATCCAACAGATAGATCCTGACCAAAAGAGAAAAAATGTGGAACAGAACTTCCAATTCTTACAGAAATGAGTCTTACTGGATCTATTGAGACTAGGTAAATCCCTGAATCTACTGCCCTGAAGTCATCTTTAAGACTTAAATCGAAACTATCCCATGAAGACATTTAGCTCAACTAGTAAAGGATGTTCACCTTGAGCATTGCAATCTTTTAAAGAATTATCTATATGAGATCAAATTAACAACAATAACTCCAAAACACAGAGGAGAGGTTTACAGCACAGAGTCTAAGTTAATGGTGGTGAAACAACATAAGCAGAGAGACTAAGAATGGCGGCATAATGTGAAGAATGTAACCAATGTCATCAAACTGTTCAAGTAGAAAATGTAGATTAAGTGTATGTTTTGTTATGTATATTTTCACTAAAAAAGGTATAATGAAATAATAATATATATTATACTTCTTTGTTAGGAGCTCTGGTAGCATAGTGCCTAAGGCATTTGACTGCTAACCAGAAGTCTGGTGGTTCAAATCCACCAGCTACTCCTCAGAAGGAAGGTTAGACAATCTACTTCCGTAGTGATACTGACTAAGAAACCAAAGGAAGGGTCGCTATGAGTTGGGTCCAACTTGACGGCACATAACAACCACGACAACATACTTCTTTGTTTGTTGTCTGTCTCCCCCGCTAGAATAGCTCAATGAGGGAATGAGTACTTGTCTACTTTATTCACTGCTGTTGGTGCAGTGCTTAGAACAGTGCTGAGCACATGTTGTTGTTGTTGCTATGTGCCGTCAAGTCGGACTCAACTCATAGACACCCCTCCTTGGGTTTCCGAGGTGGTATCACTATGGAAGTAGATTGCCCAACCTTCCTTCTAAGCAGTGGCTGGTGGGTTTGAACCACTAGTCTCTGGTTAGCAGTCAAATACCTTAGGCACTATGTTACCACATAGTAGGTGCTTAACAAATATTTGTGCATCAACTGTATGAATGAGTAGTAATTGTAAATATGGATTTGTCCTTCAGAAAGTATTTAGGCTTGAGACATAAATGTGAGAATTTTGAAAATGGCAAAGGGAGTGTCAAGGGAATGGAGGGGAAGTTGATATTTTAAGTAAGGCGGGGGACATGCCAGCAAAGACCTGAAACAGATAAAGGAATGTGACATCCTTTCACTTACTATCAGGCCCTTTAGTGTCTGGTACTATTCTTGGCTCAAACACAGGCCAAAACAGGAAAGAAACAAAAAAATCAAGCCCCAACTTCAAATACAGAGAACAGCAAATTCCATGGCCCTGAGGAAGGTGCAGACTTGAGATGGCTGAATGACATTAAGAAGCTCTGATGGCACAACATCAAGGCATTTAGCTGCTCACCAAAAGGCCGGTCATTCAAACCCACAAGCCATTCCATGAAAGAAAGATAAGAAAGTCTGCTTCCATAAAGATTTGCAGCCTTAGAAATCCTATGGGACATTTCTACTCTGTCCTATAGGGATGCTATGAGTCAGAATCAACTTGATGGCAGTAGGTTTGGTTATGGTTTCTAAGGAGCTCTGTGTGTCTGAAGTAGAGTGAGCAAGGTGAGAATGGCAAGAGGTGAGTTCTGAGAAGTCATGTCACATGGGATCTTGTAGGCCGCTGGGAGGAATGGCTTTTACTCTGAGTGAGACTCAAAGCTACTGAGAGATTTTCTGAGCAGCAATGACATGGTCTGATTCATGGTTTAAAAGAAGCATTTTGGCAGCTTTAGAAAAGGGTCTAGGAGAGCAAAGGCAGGAACAAAGAGACAATGTGATTTTGCCTGTTTGACAGAGGTTCCATAGTCCTTCCAAAGTCATTTAGCCAAAGGAACTCATGATTTCCTTCCCAGACTTGCTTTTTCATTGGTCCTTCCCCCAAAACACATAGTTGCCCAAACCAGAAATCTTCTCTTATCACTCACACCACAGCCTATTGATGCTCCTCCTTAAGTAGCTCTAGAAAGATGTCACCTCTTCCCCACCCCATGACTCCTATTATATCACTGGCTTGGACTCATTGCCATCAAGTCAGATCCAACTCATAGCATCCCCTCCTTGGGTTTCTGAGGTGGTATCACTACGGAAGTAGATTGCCCAACCTTACTTCCAAGGAGTGGCTGGTGGGTTTGAACCACCAGCCTTCTGGTTAACAGTCAAATGCCTTTGGCACTACACACTAGAGCTCCCTGGACTACAACACCATCCTTGTAATGCAGGTCCCTGTTCTTAGTGTTGCCCCTCAGCACAAGAAGTTTTTCTAAACTCAAATGTGATTGCCTTAGGCTCCAGCTTCTATGGCTCCCCACTGCTTAAAAGGTAAAATCTAATCATTTTAGCATGTCACACAGGCCCCTCAGGACTTGGCCTTGGCTTAGCCATTTGGACAGTGTGCTCAACACTTGCTCTAATGTATCCTAGAGTCCAATCTTAGGATTTTATTGTTCAAAATACTGATTTAGCTGTCAGTCCCTGAGTGATATAACTGATTAGGTACTCAACAAATAGCTGAAAAGTTGGCAGTTTGAACTCACCCAGATGTGCCTCAGAATAGGCCTAGCAGTCTGCTTCTGAAAGACCACAGCTTTGAAAACACTATGGAGCAGTTCTACTTTGCACACATGGGGTTTCCATTAGTTGGAATCAACTTGATGACAAGTAACACACACACAAAGATTTCATTTCTTCTTTTTCTTTTAATTTTAAAAAACTCCCTAGTGATTCTGATGCACCAGGATTTAGAACACTAGTTGTTGTCCATATGACTGTCCTCTCCTTTAGAGTGAATCACTAGGAGATAAGAGCTATTTCTCAATGTTTTGTTGTTGCTGTTTGTGTCAGCATATATGTTGTATCCACCCACCTCCACTTGCCTCTCCCAACAGAGAAACTGCTTTGGTTCTGGAGTGAACTGTATAACTTATAATACACTTAGGACCAAACCATATAACTAAAATATACTGAAAATAAGCAATGTCACTGCAATAGAAAATTCAACTAACAAGTCTTCCATCTGCATTTAGTGGAGAACAGTATAGTCATGCTACTCCTGGTAGCAAAGTGTCAGGCTCCTACACATCACAGCAGAGGTGAATTTCACAATAACTCCAGCAACCTGTATAAGAATTCAGGCACATTTACGGCACTTCATTTTTTCCTTCGTACTAGGTTTTATTGTATTGTCGCTTCCACTGGCATGCATTCATATTTGTATTATGGAGTAGCTTTTTAGTTATTAGTATTCAATAATGTATAGTAATAGTGCTTGCTTTTCTCAGCCCATAAGTATGGAATGAATTTATCATTGCATTTTGTTGCCTGCTATGTACCAATATTTCATGGCCAATATTTTTATTACATACATAATTTAGCTTTGAAAAGTGTAATATTGAGGGTTAGTAACATATTAATTATTCTAGATCCAGAACTTAAGATTCCATACACTATATATGCATATATACACACACACACACACACACACACACACACACACATATATGCATAAAGTAACATTTTTTCTTAGTCTTTGTATAATGAACCACATTAAAAAAATTATTTCCCCAAAATTTCCTCATAAAAATTGGATTTCATCTTATAGATCTGAATTTTTTTTAGTCTGTCAAACTATGCAAACTGTAGAATCCCCTCCCATGTTAGTTTCTTATGTATGCTATATGCGGTACATGTATGCATATGTTGTTTCTATGGGCACATTCTATGTAAACAAATAATGGCAATTCTATCATAGTTATAACCCAATTTAAAAAAATGTAAATGTTTATTGATTGTCCAAGGATTAAAAAGATCATAGCTCTGTGAAGCTAGAAGCTCTTCCAGAGACCATTTTGCTAACTACTCAGTTTTTTTTTTTGTGTGTGTGTCCTTATCTTTTTTTTTTTTTT
>NW_006922364.1:605483-625125 GCF_000298275.1 Orycteropus afer afer
TGCTCTGTAAATCTTCACCCAAATCACAATAATAATAATAATAATAATAATAATAATAAAAGAATAATCCCTGAAAAATAATATTTTAACAGGAACAAGAAAGGTCTGGTTTAATGGAACCTGACACTCCCACTTTAGCAATGCTATGTGTTCTTACAGTGATGCCTATTGTAATTTTTCTCCAAGTTTTTATCTCTTCTATTATTTGACAATATATACTGAATACCTACTATATTCTAAGAACTATTCTAATAATTGAGGATAGAGGACAAATTAAAAAAGAAAAAGTTTCTGCTCCCATGGAACTTACAGTCTAGTTCTTTATGCAAAGCAAAGTCCACCCAAAATGAATGTTTCATTACACCTCTCTCCCACTATTCTAAACAATATAAAAACAAAATTATCTTCCAAGTAGTTTCTTTACAATATGTTTCCTCTTGGTCCCTTAACTACCTGTTCACCAGGATATTTTCTCATCTTTACACAAATGGCACCCCCCACAAAGCACATATATGCATACACATGTGCACATACATGTTCTTCTCAGGGGACTGGCATGATGTCTTCTCATAATGTTGTAATTCAGAATGATTAAGACTGTCACCCATATTTAGGTTTTGGGGTTCCACCTAGGTTGTTTATATTCAAAGAAGGCTGGAAAAGGCTTGTTTTTTTTCCAATAGCTCCAAGGTTGGTTTTTCTATTTTGTTTTCCTCAGAGTAATAACTGTGAAACCTCATCTGAAATGGGCATCTCAATGTGGGTAACCCCCAGACTGAAACTGATAATATTTTTGCATAGTTGTCTAATTCTTCTCCAAATGTAACAACTCCCAGATAGGGCAACCCCTGCATTGAGTAGCCACTCAGGAGGATGTATGTGTTCAATGGTTGGGGATTAAGACCTAGTAGCTTCTGGGGCAAGGTGTTTAAATAACACTTTCATTGGCACTTAGTGGCTCACTTTAGCCTCTGAAGTTTTGTCTTGATGTAAACACATAGAAAAAGGAAACCATCATAACAGTAATCTTGGGGATCTCTTTAGCTTGCGGCGTGAACCAGAGGTGCAATGAGTATTAGAAAACGCATCTCAAAGAATGGGCAGAACAGAGTGGAATATCTGCTTTTTAACTAGTTCAATTTATTTAATCCAAGAGACTTCACGTGTTTGTTTCTATGTGGAGAGGCACTTTGTTGCTGGAAATAAATTTTAACCTTTGTGAGTATGGAATTCACCAGGGAGGGCAAAAGTGCACAATGTCAAAGATATCTGCCCCTCATTTTCATTAGAAGCCTTGTGCCTTGGAACGCTGTCTGGCACACTCAAAATCTTCACATGGGTAGAAAAGGAGGAGGAAAGCACAGTGACCTGGGTGTAGACCACAGGAAGTACATGCTATGAATGAGATTCTTTCCTAAGTACCCCTTTGAGTGGAATGTGTAGTAAGCTGCAAGAAATGCCTTCAACCTTTTCAGTGGTTTAAAAGCTGCATGTGCAGCTAGTGAAGGTCCCTGTGATGAAGAATTTGTTGTGAGCAGGGGCTGGTTTGATTGTTTCAAAGTGAGGGCAAATTTACCTAGCATCAGAGGGCAAATACAATTTGCCCCTAAAGTCGGACATTTGTAACTCAGAAACTTAAACTGTAGTTTTGAGCTTTGAATTGGAATCACCTGGGAAGCTTTAAAAATATTGGTGCCTGGTTCCCACCTCCAGAGATTTTAATGCCTGGACTGTGGCCTGGGAATAAAGATTTTTAGAAGCTCTCCAGGTGACTCCAATGTGCTGCCAGTCCACTGGCTTGTGAAATTTGGTCCTGAAATTCTAAATATTAAATATTAAGCAACCATTTTTGCTGGGACATTATGTGTATTTGAACTAAAGACAGGGTCAGCTACCTATGTGGTTGGCTAACCAGCAACCACAAAATGGTAAGAAAAATATATTTCTATTTTCCTAGCTATAACATTATCCACCAAAACTCACTGCCATTGAGTCAATTCCAACTCATAGTGACTTCCATTTTGTTTCCCAGGCTATAAATGTTTATAGAAGTAGATTGTCTCATCATCTTCCCCGGGTGTAGCTGGTGGGTTTGAACTGCCAACCTTCTGGTTAGCATCCAAATACCTTACCCACTATGCCACCACAGCTCCCAGATATAATATTACTTGTTATTTTCTTAAAATAATGAATCTTTTGCTCTATCCCCCACAGTTCTATGAAGACATACTATTAGAATATTACTTGCAAATAACTCTTATTAAATAATCTACATAATTGCATCACCACTCATCTGTCAGTTTGCCTTCAGTATGAATGATGTCACAACATGAAGAAAGCAAAAATCCTCACAACTGGATCAATAAGGAACATGATAAATGGAAAAAATATTGAAGTTGTCAAGGATTTCATTTTACTTAGATCCACAATCAATGCCCAGGGAAGCAACAGTCAAGAAATCAAATGACATACTGGATTGGGCAAATCTGCTGCAAAAGACTCCTTCAAAGTGTTAAAGAGCAAAGATGTCACTTAGAAGACTAAGGTACACCAGACCCAAGCATAGCCTCACATACATGTGAAAGCTGGACAATGAATAATACCAAAGAAGAGTTGATGCCTCTGAATTGCAGTGTTGGCAAAGAATATTGACTACACCATAGACTGCCAGAAGAATGAACAAACCTGTCTTGGAGGAAGTATAGCCAGAATGTTCCCTAGAAGTGAAAACACTTTGGTCATGTTATCCGGAAGGACCAGTCCCTGGAGAAGGATATCATGCTTGGTAAAGTGATGGTCACTGAAAAGGGGAAGACTCTCAACACGATGGATGGACACAGTGGCTGTAATGATGGGCTCACATGACAATGACTGCAGGAATGGTGCATGACCAGGCAATGTTTTGTTCTATCGCACATCGGGTCACTATGAGTTGAAACCAATTCAACAGCACCTAACAACAACATAATAGCATGAAATGCTAAAATTACCATCCTTGTCTTACCATTGTTATTTGATGTAGAATGTTAAAACTAATCATATGTGTCATTGGATCTGTTCCGATTTTATCTTTTTCAGAAAGCATTATTTACAGGGGAAATTATGTGCTAAGGATGAGGGGGAGATTCCCTTTTGCCAAATTCCAGAGACTGCTTGTATTGACTGTGCCCAGAACTTTTCTATCCTTTAGGTTATCTTCATTATAGAAACTGATGTTAAATTCCTGCTAGGCTCTCCATTGCCTTTTAGCTGCTCAATATTAGCATTTATTACTTGATTTTTTTGGCTGCTCACAGAGCACATGATATATATGGCTTTACTTTTATGCTCTACAACATATGCCACAGGGTTGTATCCTTTCACCAGTCTTATTCAATGTGTATGCTGAGCAAGTAATCTGAGAAGCTGGACTATATGAAGAAGAATGTGGTGTCAAGATTGGAGGAAGACTCATTAACAACCTGCCATATGCAGATAACACAACCTTGCTTGTTGAAAGTGAAGAGAAATTAAAGCACTTACTCAAAGACAATAGTCTCCAGTATGGATTATACCTCAATGCAAAGAAAATGAAAATCCTCACAACTGGACCAGTAAGTAGCATCATGATAAATGGAGAAAAGATTGAAATTGTCAGAAATTTCATTTTACTCAGATCTGTAATCGATACCCATGGAAGCAGCAATCAAGAAATCAGACATCCTATTGCACTGGGCAAATGTGCTGCAAAAGATCTCTTTAAAGTGTTAAGGAGCAAAGATGTCACTTTGACGACTAAGGTGCACCTCACCCAAGCCATGGTATTTTCAATCACCTCATATTCATGTGAAAGCTGGACAATGAATAAAGAAGACTGAAGAAGAGTTGATGCCTTTGAATTGTGGTGTTGGTGAAGAATACTGAATGTACCATGGACTGCCAGGAAAATGAACAAATCTGTCCTGGAAGAAGTGCAGCCACAATGCCCCTGAGAAGTGAGAATGGCCAGACTTCATCTCACATACTTTGGTCATGTTGCCAGATGGGAGCAGTTCCTGGAGAGGGATATCATGCTTGGTAAAGTGCAGGGTCAATGAAAAAGGGAAAGACCCTCAACAAGATAGATGTCACAGTGGCTGCAATGATGGGCTCAAGCATAGCAATGACAGTGAGAATGGCACAGGACTGGGCAGTATTTTGTTCTGTATGAAGGGTTTCTGTGAGTCCAAGCTGACATGGCAGCACCTCAAAGAACACAACCACATATGAACAGAAGCAGTGGTGGTCGTATGGGAGAATTCTCACTTTCCATGTCAGAGACCCAGATTCAATTCCTGGACAATGAATCTCATGTGCAGCCATCATCCATCTGTCATTGGAGGTTGTGTGTTTCTTTGATGCTTAAATAGGTTTCAGCAGAGCTTTAAGACTAAGACAGACTAGGAGGAAATGCTTTGTGATCTTACTTCTGAAAATCAGACAGTGAAAACCCTATGGGTCACAACAGTCTGATCTTCAACCAGTCATGGGATGGCATGGAATCGGGCAGTGTTTTTGTGTGTTGTGCATGGAGTCATCATGAGTGGGGGCCAAGTCAACAGTAGCTAACAACAACAACATACCCAGCACATGTGGCTTTATTTTTATGTTCCACAACATATGTGCCCAGGGGTAATAGCACTAATAACAGTTAATTGTGGTACCCAACATTTACTGGGTGCTTATGATGTACTAGGCAATTTGCATTCATTATCTGATTGAGTCTTCAAAGCAGCCCCTTGAAGGCCTACTGTTATTCTCCATTTTACATATTCACCTTTTCAGTGAAGCACTGAGGTGCGGAGTGAACCACATTTAGAGTCTCTAAGAGGCTGGTGGATCTTCTGATGGTGATCCTTGTGATGGTGGTTCTTTTGATGGTGGTCTCCTGAGCCCTGAGAGGTCATTTTCACTGTAGCCAATCAGGAGAGAGGCCAAGAAGCCACTGTTACCTTCTCTCCCAGCCTTGAGTGCATACATCTACTCCCTGCTCTCATGAATAAGCTTCCTGTCCCTAATAAATCTTTTTTCAGATGTGCTCAACTTTCCTCCATTGTCCTCATTTTTCCTCTTCCTTTTCCAACCTTTGGTCTCCCCATTCAGTTCCCCATTTGTTCTTCCCCTTGCACCACTGTGCTCAATTATACACAAGAATCTAAAACTGAAGAAGGTAGGGGAAAGTACGGAGAAACATAAATTATGGGTGGCTAAATATAGTCCTTTCCTTTACTAAAGAGAGAAGCTGACCAATTAGAAAGAAACACTAAAAAGTTAGTTGTAAATATATTTGTTGTGGATAAAACAGAATTAACATTTTCCTATAAAATCTACTCTTTTTCCCTTCCTCAAGTTCAAGAGCATGTTAATGTTCCAGAGTCATTGACATGGCCCGATGCTAAACTGTGCCCAAGACTGAAGGGTCAGGACTTGCTGTGAGAATAGACATCCCCTAGGTCCTCACCTGAGGTCATTAAATTGATTTAGTCTAGGTCCACTGGCTATATTTTAATGCAGCTTAGCTGTAAAATACAAGGCCCCATTGTGTAATACAGGCAGTACGTTGTTATTTTTCTAGGCCTGTCAATATAAAAAATGTGTCTGTTTGTCTTCCCTTATGACCTGGAAAAAAAAAAAAAAAAAAAAGCTACATTACAGAGGAGCAGGACACCCTGAAAATGTTGGTTTTGGAAGGTACCCTTAGGAAAAACACATAAAAAATCTGGCAAAATAATTTAGCAAAGATGCTAGGGATACACATGTTCCTTTGGTGGCACTTTGTTACCTTTCCTTTTCAGTGAAGCATTGGGGTGAGGAATGAACCACATGAAGAGTCTCTAAGGGCTAGTGGTTCTTCTGAGGGTGGTTCTTCTGAGGGTGGTCTGCTGTGCCTAGAGAGGTAATTTTCATTGTAGCCAATCAGGAGACGAGGTCAAGTAAATGGGCACATGCTCCACTGTCCAGAACCCAAAGAAGCCACACTAAATGCACTGTGCCTAAGATTTGCCCAGAATAAACTAGATGGCATTTGACTTGCCAGGACATCTAATATAATGCTTGTTGTGGGTTGCTGCATCCATTATAAGACTCTTGTGAGTCCTGCTGTTTTTTCTTTACTTTCTCCTATTTTTTTGAGGGTTGGGGAGATGGAGGGATATGCAGACATGGTAGTGATTTCTTCAGATCTATCCTCCTGTGGGTTCCTCCAGGGCGGTTCTGTTTTATTCCAGGTACTGGAATGAATATCTTACTGGAAATCACCATACAGCTTCATATGTGGTTTTATAATGGGCCTATTTTTAGACCACTTTCCAGACCTCTGGGACTCCCAGGGATTCTTTCCCAAGAGTAGCTCTCCAGCTGTGGATGTTTAAGTGCTGGAAGTGGACAGAGGGGAGAGAGACCATGCCACTCTTCTGTCTCTCACCCTGCCATGATGTGTGCTTCTAAGGTGGGCTATTGAGAGTGTCCCCACTGCCATAGGCTCTGGAGTTTCACAGGCCTGGTTTAGATTCTGAACGTTGACACCTCCTAGCTATGTGACCCCGGCGAATTACTTAACTTCTTGGAGCCTCAGTTTCCTAATATGTAAAACAGAGAATAATAGGAGACCTTCAAGGGGCTGCTTTGAAGACTCAATCAGATAATGAATGCACATTGCCTAGTAGATCGTAAGCACTCAGTAAATGTTAGGTACCACAATTAACTGTTACTAGTGGTATTACTCCAAATATCCTGACCCATCTCCCATCCTCACATCTCCTGACCTTTATCACACTCATAAAAACAAGTCTCCAAATTATATGATCACTGCCACTTCACTCTGTTACATTTAAATTTTTCAATTTGTTACATTTAGCTTTTTAAAGTTGGATCACTGTTTAAAAAAAGAAATTAAAAAAGTCATCTATGATGCCTAAGCTATTCATTTGAATTCTTTACTTCACTCATCTCTAGTTTTTAGTATACTCTTAAAAGTTTTAGTTTCTTTCAAGAAAATAACATTGGTTAAAAATGTTCTTTCATTCTTTGCTATCTGTTATGTGTCTTACTGTATATTTTTCAACTAAAGTTCAACAGGCATCAGGCACTTTCAGGGTAGGACTTTTCTGTGGTGTAGTGGTTAAAGCATTCAGCTGCTAATCAAAAAGTTGGTGGTTCAAATCCACCAACCACTCTGTGTAAAGATTTACAGCCTTGGAAACCATGTGAGACAGTCCTATTCTATCTTATAGGGTCACTATGAGTTAGAATTTTTTTGATATCAATTTTTTTGGGGGGGTGGTACCTTCAGTGTAATAGGCACTGTGCCAGGAGCTAAGGATGGAGAGCTGATTAATGGAAGTTTCTTCCCTGGAATTGTGTAAAGTCTAGTTAGGGAAGAAGACATGTAAAAAGTCAGCTAAGAGATTGAGTGATAATTGTCATGAGATATAAGATGGATGAAAAAGACACAGGCAGAACAAGGAAAGGATGCTCCTGACTTGTTCCCTGGGAAGCTAGGAGTCCTCACCCAGGATGTACAATGTCGCTATTTGGTGGAGAAAAGGAGAGTGTCAGTTAGACAGTAGATCACTTCCTTTCTAGGCAGAGAAAATGGCAGATGTAAACATATGGAGGTGAGAAATGGAATGGCATGTCTAGGGACATTCTGAAGGAGAACAGTGTGACTGGAGCATAATCACCAGGTGTGAAGCATCAGGAGTTTAGAAGAAAGCATCTGGGGGGCTAGATAACAAAAGAGTTTTGTATGTCTTACTGAGGAATTCAGACTATCCTATAGTCATTGCAGGTTTTCAGTAATGGGATCCCTATTTTCTTTTCATTATAGTACCACTTACTTATAGTAAAGTACACAAATCATAAGTCAACTGACTAGTGAATTTTTCATATGTATATACTCACATAACTATCACCCTGATCAAAACATAGACTGTTTGTAGCACTCCGACACCTAGCTCCCTTGGGTCTCCTTTTACCAGTCCCCACCAAAGTAACCATCATTCTGACTTCTCTCACCATGCATTAGTTAAGTCAGTTTTGAGCATGATATAACTGGAACCATATAGTCAGTATGTATCTTTTGTGTCTGGCTTCTTTCTTTCAGCATTTTGTCTGTGAGATCCATACAAGATATTGTTAGTAGTTTTACTTCTTTTAATGCTGTGTAGTATTCCATTGGGCTTGCTTTTAGCCAGTGCCTTTTTTTTTTTCTTCAAATTGTTGACCTAAAGTTACCAAAAAAAGAACCAAGAATAGATTCCTTCTTCACTTTTATTTTAGTCCTCTTTGCAAAATGCTCCTTGAGTAAGTTCCAATTACCATTTGGACTTTGAGTTGGGCACTGTCTCATTATCTCACATGAAGATCAAGGATCTGTCAATAGATGGAACATCTAAGACTTTGCATCTCAAATGAAGATTTGAGATGCTCTAGTTCATATGCAAGATCTTCATTTTCTTACTTTTCTTCACTGATATCCATGGCCTACTAACTTTTCAAATAACAAATGATTATTGCAAACTTAGTAAGTCCAGATGCTAGAATATGCGACAAGATGTTTGTGATGAACACTCAAGTTTTCTGCCTAATCTGAAAGCTTTCTTAAAGAAGTGAGAGTGAGCTGAAAAATTAAGAATGAGCAAGAGTTAACTAGGAGAAAATAGGGCATTCTAGGCAGGACAAATAGCAGGTGAAAAGACCTCAAGGTGAGAAGAAAACCTTAAAATTATAGAAACTAAAAGAAAGTTGGTGATCTGGAAAGAAGAGGGAAAGGAGAAAGAATGGCAGGGTCAAAACTGGAGGTATCGGTAGGCACCTGATCATGTGAGGTCATGGGGCTCTATTAAGGATCTTGGATTTCATTATAAGTGCAATGGAAAGCCATTTAAAGGTTTTAAGGAGGGAGTATTGTGATATGGTTTGTATTTTTTAAAGTAACTAAATTCCCTTTTGCAGTTTTATTGAAAGAAAGTGGACCTGCTATTGAATAGATGACCTGTAAGTTTGGGCCTTGTAGAAAAACTAGCTCTAATACAGGGAACAGTCATTATTGTTTCATGAGTTCATCTCAATTTTGCAGCTAAATAAGAACTGTGTGCACCTGTTCTCCCTTACCTACAAATTCTACAAAAGACACACTTAGAAATGGATCTTGTTCATAACACAGGGACTACCTGTATTGTCAAAAAGGACAGTAAAGTTGCCCTAACATCTTGCTCTTAGCTGGATCTTTTGGCTTGGATCTTTGAGTTTCTGTTCTTTAACAACTGCCTACAAAAAAAAAAAAAAAAGGTTTGAGATTTTTCACTTAAATGTGGGAGACTGAATATAAAAGTTTATATCTGCTTGTGCCCAAGCCCCAAAAACTGACATCAAAGCATTATGAAAGGCACTCACAAGAAAAAATAAAATGAGACAGAATATGAAATTTGATGCAAAATCAAAACAGACATTTCAAAGTTAGAAAGCACATGGACAAGAGGTAAGTGGCTTTGAGCTCAGCAAACCATCAGGTGGTATGCCATTCAGTGCCACTGCACCTCAGAAAAAAGATGGGGATCGAGGGACCAGGAGCCACTGTGGACTATGATGCAGAGGGGAGCTAAATAGAAGTGGTTGATATTCTGAATAAGAGCAGGTTAGACCATTAATACCAAGTGATGGCATCCAATTGATTCCAAGTTATGGTGGCCCTGTGTGTGCAGAGTAGAACTACTCCATTAGACTTTCCATGCTGTGGCTTTTTGGAAGCAGATTGTCAGAGCTGTCTTCCAAAGTGCCTCTGGGTGGGTTTGAACCACTAACTCTTCAGCTAGTATTTGAGTGATTATTTTCATCACCCAAGAACTCCAAAAACAGAGAAGTCCCCAAACTAGGGACACTAGAAATAGCAAAGGGCAAGACTAAGGCAAGAAGAACAGGAAGATTCAGTGATATACTTAATAATTAGACTTATCTCCCCTACTTTCCTCTAAGGAACTCCATGGAATACTGGCAATGAAGCTTAAACCTCCAAGAAAATTATTTATTTATTTGTTTGTTTGTTTGTTTGTTATTGTGATTTGGCTGAAAGTTTATAAAAGAAATTCATTTTCCATATAGCAGTTCACATACAATTTGTCTCATGACATTGACTGCAATTTCCCACAATGCAACAGCTCTCTTCCCACTTCTTCCCCATAGTTACCTTTTCCCTGAATCCTTCCCTCCCATGCACTCCTGCCCCCCCCCCCAGAGCTGTCTCACTGTGCATACACAGCCCTTCTATTCTCCCATGATTGTTCTCTTCAAGGAGTGTGTCTACCTAATGTAAATGTTCAGCTCATATGTCTGTCTTTTATTTGCCTGGAAGCCACAGGAGTGGGTTTAATTCCAGACCTGAAGGGCAGCTAGGGTCCATAGTCTCAGGAATTTCACCAGGCTCTATCAGACCAGCAAACCTGATCCTTATTTATTTATTTATTTATGATTTTGAGTTTTGTTCCACATTATTCTCCTACTCTGTCCAAGATCTCCTACATAGATTCCCCTCCGAGTGGTTGACAGTGGTAACCAGTAACCATGTAGTTCTTCTGGTCTCATAGTTATATAGGCTGAGGATCAAATGGTGTACCAGTCCATTGGACTAATTATTTCCATGCATCTTTGGTTTTCTTCATTCTTCTTTGCTTTGGATGAGGAGAGACTCATCGTTGCATCTAGATGGATACTTGCAAGCTTTTAAGATCCCAGTCTCTATGTCCCAAAGTAGAATGCGGAACAATGTTTTTGTGTAGTATGTTATGCCAATTGAGCTTGATGTCCCCTGTGACCATGGTCCCAAGCCCACAGATCCAACTACTCACTCCCTCTGGGTAGATGGCCGTGGCCAAGAAGTGACTACAACCTTGTCCCTTGTCAGCTCTACTATATACGTGGACATTCTTACAGAACACACAAATACACTTGCAGAAACATTGTCTGCCAACCATATACTGGTCATGGGCACATTCCCCCCTACATAGACATACCTAATCGTTCAGCCTGTACACTCATCTATTCACTTGTAGATCAATGTTTGCTATCACTGATAATGCAGTACTGTATGTGCAAAAGGGTTCATCATTGTTGTCTGTACTTCCCATGCTCCTCTCTACATATTCCTCTTCCTCAATGCCACTGTGTTGATCACTCACATTTGATACATTGCCCTCCTCTTCACCAAAAGCAAAACTTGTCTCTACCTATCTAGCAGTGTTCCCCCCATCCTCAATAACTGACAACGAAAGTTTCCTTTCATATATAAACTTTTCCTTGACTTTTTACAATAACGGACTAATACAATATTTATCCTTCTGTGATTAACTTAGGGAGCTCTGGTGGCGTAGTACCTAAGGCATCTGACTGCTAACCAGAATGCTGGAGGTTCAAACTCACCAGCCACTCCTCAGAAGGAAGATTGGGCAATCTACTTCTGTAGTGATACTGCCTCGAAAACCCAAGGAGGGGTCATTATGAGTCAGATCTGATTCGACAGCAGTGAGTTTGGTTTTGCTTTTTGTGATTAACTTATTTCACTCAGCATGATGTTCTGTAAGTTCATGCATGTTATTAGTTGTTTTTGCAGATTTTACATTATTCTTTAGAGTTTCGTAGTATTCCATTGTGTGCATGTACCATAGTTTGGTTATCCATTCTTCTGTTGATAGGCACCTAGGTTGTTTCCATCTTTTTGCTATTATGAATAGTGCTGTGATGTACATGGGTGTGCATATGTCTGTTCTTGTCCTGCGTCTCACTTCTTTAGGAAATATACCTAGTAATGGGATTGCTGGGTCTAGTGTTATTTCTAATTCCAACTTTTTAAGGAATCACCATACTGCTTAAACCGTAAAGAATTTCTTAAGGTTTTGTGTGTGTTCATGTGTTGTTCCACAGATACCTCTAGCAGTTTAGTGAAGCTATGGAACCAGCATCAGAATGATGTTTCTGAATGTGTAAAATAACATGCATAAGACTACTAGACAACAATTATACTGAAATTCAATTCCTAGAATAGAAAAAAAAAATCAAGATATAGTAGGATATGGTCTTTATTATCACACAAAATAAGATCTATGCCATCTAGATCAAAAAGCACTATAATTCCAAATGAATGATGAATATAAATTATCTCTCTAGATATCTGCAACAACTGTAGTATAAAAGGAAATATCTTTACTTCTAATCCTAACAAAGTTACAAACAAACACTAATTTGTTGCCTACATTTATAATGAAAATAAATGCTAATTTGACCAGGTTTGCTGCTCTGATAGAGCCTGGTGGAATCACTGAGACTATGGCCTCTAGCTCCCCTTCGGGTCTGGAACTGAACCCACACTTGTAGCTTCCAGCCAAACAAAAGACAGGCATATGAGTTGAACATTTACCTGAGGTAGATACACTGCTTGGAGAGAACAATCATGGGAGAAAGAAGGGCTGTTTATGCACAGGGAGACAGCTCAGGGGGCAGGAGTGCATGGAGGGATGGACACAGGAAGAGGTAACTATCTGGAGGAAGTGGGAGGGGAGCTGTTGCATTGGGGTAAATTTTAGTCAATGTCATGAGACAAAGTGTACGTGAACTGCTGTATGGAAAGTGAATTTGCTCTGTAAACTTTCACCCAAATTACAATAAAAAATAATTTAAAAATTAAGAAAAGAAGATAGAAGGAAAAAAAATGCTAATTCCAGTTAAAGGTTAGTGAAAAAAGTGCATTTTTTTCCTCATCCAAGTTCATGGACCCCAATCTAAGATATCATTTCTCCACTTTGGCTAAATGGACTAACACAAGAAAAAAGGCCCATAGATACTGGTATTTAAATGTAGGTACCTACGTTATAAGGAACCCTGGTGACACAGTGGTTAAGTGCTCAGTTGCGAAACAGAAAGTCAGTGGTTTGAACCCATCATCTGCTCTGTGGATGAAAGATGTGGCAATCTGCTCCTGTAAATATTTAACCCTAGAGAGCTTTGGTAGCATAGTGCCTAAAGCACTTGACTGCTAACCAGAAGGCTGGCGGTTTCAAATCCACCAGCCACTCCTCAGAAGGAACACGGGGCAATCTACTTCCATAGTGAAACTGCCTCGAAAACCCAAGGAGGGGTCGCTATGAGTTGGGTCCGACTCGACAGCACACAACAACAACCCCAGGAAACCTTATGGGGCAGTTGTACTCTGTCCTATAGTACAGTTATGAGTCAGAATCAACGCGAATGCAACAGCACAAGCCTAATAGCCATCCCATCAGGAAGGCCTAGGAGGCATACAGAGCATCCTACCCATTCACAGAACTTCCAGTGATCTCTTTAGTCCTTCACTTTTAAATGTGAATGGGCAGCCACCGTCACCATATCCCCAACATGAAAGACAGAGATCAAAACAACCTGAATGTTCATGAACTGTTGAATGTAAATCAAATTTGCTTTGTAAGTTTGCACCCAAAGCACAATAAAAATAAATAAATAAAAATAAAACAATTCATCACCTTTACAAAAAAAAGAATAAATGAATTCATAGGAAACACAAACAACTTTGGGACTGGTAAAATGTAATGAATATCCTTAGAGAGAAAAGAAGGTAGTGCATCAACGAAACAAGGACAGATGCTTGGAAAAATAAACATGTAGAAAACAAGATGAATTTCAGGAAATCTTTCAAAGAAGAGCAAAAGGACAATGAGGTATAAAATAAGAAAGAAAGGAAAAAACAATTAGAGAATCATTCCAGGAAATCTAATATGTGAACAATAGAAAAAGTGAGCAGAGAAAAGTACCAAAGAAATAATACAAAAAAATTTCCTAGAAATAAAGATATAAGTTTCCAGACTATAACCACAGGAACAAAGAGTTTGTTGGATGAGAAGAGAATGCTCTGAGCAATCCTAAAGAGATTTTTTTTTTAGTTGACTGATTCATTTGTTGTTCATTTACTTTAATATTTCCAGAATTAGCTTATATAGTTTTGACAAAATGTCTAAAGTCACAGTCAATGCCTCCACATGTCATTCACCCGCTATTTGATAAATTATTCAAAGTCAACAACAACTGCAAAATATTTTACTATTTACTATTAAACATTTCTTATGTTATTTTGTCCATCATTCAGTTGATGAACAGATTGACCAAAATGAGAAACTGAGGTCCTTTTAGGGGTGGATGGGAGGTGAATTTAGGAGTAGGCAATAAATAGTGACTGGAGAGAATCAGGACTCAGCATCCAGTCATGGATATGGTCCAGGATTTGGGTTTCTTAGAATGAAGTGCCATATGCATTCAAGCTGTTAAATTGTCTGTGTTTTCGTGTGACAGTATGTGCAGGTATGAGATTCCTTTAGTGTGATACTGACATATGTTTTTTAAATACATTAACATCCCAATCACAATTGACTCATTTAATGGGGTGCAAGACAGTCACCATATAATATAAATAGAGAGGAAGGATGGAGCATAGATATGGATGTATTTGATGGAGATGTATTTGTTAATATCTCATCTTTTACCTCCCAAAACAACACAAAGGAGCTGCAAATAAAATGGTATCCTTTGAATGGTATACATACTTGTGTAAATAAGAGTAATAATAACTATTATTGATTGAACTATTACTATCTGCTAAGCCTTGTGCTTGTTGCAGCTTCCATAACTGTGAAAGCGAGGTGTTATTAGCACCAATTTACAGATGAAGAAATCTAATAAAGGGCAGGCAGAGCCAGCCTTTGGACCTACCATGGGCCTGGCACAAACACCTTGCCTCTTTGGATCTTCAAAGTAACTTTGTTGTTATTGCTGTCATGTGCCGTCAAGTCGGACCCAACTCATAGCAACCCCTCCTTGGGTTTCCAAGGCAGTATCACTATGGAAGTAGATTGACCCATCTTCCTTCCAAGGAGTGGCTGGTGGGTTTGAACCACCAGCCTTCTGGTTAGGAGTCAAGTGCCTTAGGCACTATGCTACCAGAGCTCCTTATGAAGCAGATATTTTTAGCTCATGTTAGAGATGAGCAAATTGAGGTTCAGAGATATTAAGCATATCAAAGACCATGTATATACCAAGTGGCAGAGTTGGAGAATGACCTGTGTTTGTGCCTGATTTCAGAGCCTGAGCACTTAAACACTATACACAGTGGGAAGCCATAGATCCTGGCTTACTAATACTCATTTTGAAAATGCCTTTTGGTAAAGTCTCCTTTTCCTTCTTTTTCCTGGCTATGTCTGGTGAGGGGAAATTTACAGGCCCCTTATTCCATATAACCAAGTTCCAAAAACTAATTCAATGCAATTTAGTTCGATTTGTGATTCCTTGCCATGGCAGGAGGTTGACCAAGATGACTTCAATAATTCTCAGAACACAAAAATTAAAGAAATTACTACTTAGGTCACTGTCCAGGAAAGGAGAAAAAAGAAAATGTGACTTGTACATTTATAAGAATTTCATGCATTTAAGTAAAGTGAAATTTAATACAATGATATTTCATTAAAATAAAATGAATTATAAAAGGTAGCACTTTTTTTTTTTTTTTTTTGAAAACATCCTATGAAACATTCATATCCCCAGTGGGCTGATGATATTTAATTTACATCTCTAAAATGCTAATTTCTGAGGTCAAAGAACATAACAATTTTAAATTCAATTCTGATGTATTATATACATCTTTACACTGTCTTTCCAATTTAAACAAGAAGCTTTGCATTGATTATGGACAATGTTGTTGTTGTTAGGTGCCGTCGAGTCGGCTCCAACTCACAGCAACCCCACATATAACAGAAAGAAACACTGACCATTCCTGTGCCAGCCTCATAATCCTTGCTATACCTGAGCCCATCATTGCAGCCACTGTGTCAATACATCTTGTTGAGGGCTTTCCCCTTTTTCATTGACCCTCCACTTTACCAAGCATGATATTCTTCTCCAGGGAATGGTCCCTTCGGACAACATGACCAAAGTAAGTGAGACAAAGTCTGGCCATTCTCGTATCCAGGGAGTATTCCACTTGCACTTCTTCCAGGGCAGATCTGTTAGTCCTTCTGGCAGTCCATGATACCTTCAGTATTCTTCACCAATACCACACTCAAAAGCATCAACTCTTAGTCAGTCTTCTTTTTTCATTGTCCAGATTTCACATACATATGAGGCGACTGAAAACACCATAGCTTGGGTTAGGCACACCTTAGTCTTCAAGGAGATGTTTTTGCTCTTCAGCACTTGAAAGAGGTCTTTTGCAGCAGAGCTACCCAGTGCAATACACTGTCTGATTTCTTGACTGCTGCTTCCATTGGTGTTGATTTTGGATCCAAGTAATATGAAATCTTTCACAACTTCAGTATTTTCTCCATTAATCGTGATGTTGCTTATTGGTCTGGTTGTGAGGATTTTTGTTTTATGTTGAGGTGTAATCTTCATCAGTAAGTCTTTAATCTTCATCAGTAAGTGTGTCAAGCCATCTTCATTTCTAGCAAACAAGGTTGTGTCATCTGCATATTGCAGGTTGTTAATGAGTCTTCCTCCAATCCTGAAACCACACTACACCACTAATCCTGATACCACTCATGTTGTTGTTGTTATTGTTATGTGCCATTGAGTCGGCCCTGACTCCACAGTGACCCCTCCTTGGGTTGCTGAGGCAGTATCACTATGGAAGTAGATTGTCCAACCTTCCTTCTAAGGAGTGGCTGCTGGGTTTGAACCTCCAGGCTTCTGGTTAGCAGTCAAGTGCCTTAGGCACTATGCTAGCTCTGGTGGCTTAGTGCCTAAGGCACTTGACTGCTAATCAGAAGCTTGATGGTTCAAACCCACCAGCCACTCCTTGGAAAGAAGATTGGGCAATCTACTTCCGTAGTGATACCGACTCTACCGCACATAACAACAACTGATACCACTCATAGTAGTATTAATTGGTCTACCCTGTAGGCATATGGATATTATCATAACACCACTGACAGCATTGTACTTCAGGATAGATCTTGAAATGTTTTGATGATGAATGTCATGCCTCTTCAATTTGTCATTCCTGGCATAATAGTTCATATGGTTGTCTGATTTAAAATGACAAATCCAGTCCATTTCAGCTCATTAATGCCTAAGATATCAATCTCTATACATTGCATTTCATTTCTGACAACTTCCAATTTTCTAGATTCATACTTCATACATTCCATGTTCTGATTATTAATGGATGCTTGCACAAGCTGTTTCTTCCCATTTTTGAGTCATGCCACATCAGCAAATGGTCCCAAAAGCTTTACTCCATCCACATCATTAAGGTCAGCTCTACTTTGAAGAGGCAGCTCTTCCCCAGTTGTATTTTGAGTGCCTTCTGACCCGAGGGGCTCATCTTCTGGCATTATATTGGACAATGTTTCAGGGCTACTCATAAAGTTTTCCAGTAATATATCAGACAGTGTTTCACTGCTATTCATAAGGTTTTTCCTGGCCAATTCTTTGAAAAATGGATGGCCTCTTCCTTCTTCCGAGTCTGTCTTAGTCTGGAAGCTCCACTGAAACATGTCCACCATGGGCAACATTGCTGGCATTTGAAACACCAGTGGCATAGCCTCCAGCCTCACAGCAACACACAATCTGCCACAGTATGACAAACTGACAGACAAATTCGTCTCCCTTAATTGTTCCAAACCACTCTGCTCGCTTCTTGGTCTCACTCAGCTGTTCCAAACCCACTTCTGGCTCACCTTCTGGTCCCCCTTAGCCACTCCAAACCTACTGCACTGGCTTGATTCCTTCCTGGTCCCCCTCAGCTGTTCCAAACCCACCACATTGCCTCACTTCCTTCCTAGTTCCCCTCAGGCACTCCAAAACAATAAATGAAAACTGGTGTATATATTTCATATATGCTTTAAACTCACACTCTTGCATTTTAACCCTGGATCTAGAACCCTATAATCCTTTCAAAGATTTGCATCTCTAGTCAAAATTGTATTTAAGAAGGTATTCTTAAAAAACATATATGTAAACAGAATTATTAATTACTTCTCTCACTATTCCATTTTATAATCTGAAATTTTATGCAATAAGAAATCTCTAGATCTACAATAACTAGATACACAAAGCAAATCCTTCCTTCTTGTTCCCCTTAAGATACTCTTCCCAGTTTGGACAATAAAAAAAAATTAATAGAAATAACCAGAGTCTCACACTCAAATATTTTTGGGGGCTCATTTAGCTGGATGTTCTCATATATTTGCAAATGGGGACACTGAGATCTAGAAAAATGATTCCCTCAAATGAGTCAAAAAATATTATTCCCTGACATTTAGACCAAGACAATAGTGACTGCGGAGTGAATGAAGTAAGGATTGTTGTGCTATTGTTAGCTGCCATTAAGTTGATTTGTTAGAGAGTAGAACTAGGTGGTATGATTTTCTTGGCTGTAATCTTTATGGAAGCATTTTGCCAGGTCTTTTTTCTATGGAATTACTGTTGGGGTGTTAACTTCCAACCTTTAGATTAGCATTCGAATGCAAACATCTTGTGCCACTCAGGTTCATGGAGTAAGGATGGAGTTTTTTGTTGTTTTTTTTTAAAAAGTCTTACAATTGGGTCAGATTGCTAAGGAAGTAAAGTTAATGCCACTTCGTGTATGCTAAATGATTTTGTGGTCTCTATATTCTAAACTTAAGGAGCCCTGGTGGCATAGTGGTTAAAACATTTGCCTGCTAACCCAAAGGTTGGTGGTTCAAACCTACTAGCTGCTCCATGGGAGAAAGATGAAGCACTCTACTTCTGTAAAGATTTACATACAGCCTTGGAAACCCTATGGGGCAGTTCTACTTTGTTGGAATAATCTTGAAGGCAGGTTTTTTTTTTTTTTTTAAATATTATTATTTTTAATATTCTAAACTTAGCACAAGGACTGCAGAGGGTCATTTAGTTTAGCCCTCTAATCTATAAAGGGCCTCAAAATATAAGTATGTGCCATATGCGGTTTTCATGTAACGAAAAGTAATGAAATGACTTACATTAAGAAATATCTTATTGAAAGATGTCTATATTTCAAAATTAGATCTCTTTACTCAGTGATTTTCAAAGTGTGATCTGGAATGTCTATAAGCTCAAAACGATTTTCATAATGAATATTAATGGTATTTGCCATTTCATTATCATTCTCTCATGACTACACAGTGGCAATCTCATATGATATCACAACAGACGGCATGCAGGAGATAGGAGAATCCACCTATCTTCTATTATATTTTTTACAAGTATTTAAAACAATGCAACTCACTTGCTGTTGTTAAGCGCTGTCAAGTCAACTCACGGACAAGTCAGCTCCGACTCATAGTGACCCATGTACAACAGAACGAAACACTGCGCAGTCCTGCACCAGCGTCACACTCCTTGCTATACCTGAGCCCACTGTTGTAGTTATTGCATCAGTTCATCTCATTGAGGGTCTTCGCTTTTTTGCTGACTCTCCACTTTACCAAGCATGATATCCTTTTCCAGGGAATGGTCCCTTCTGACAACATGACCAAAGTAGGTAAGATAAAGATAAGCTTCATATTTTCCTGTTTCTGAAAATACTTAAATTTCATAAAGATATGTTATTTGTGGGAGCTCTGGTGGCATAGTGCCTAAGACATTGACT
>NW_006922364.1:625570-627521 GCF_000298275.1 Orycteropus afer afer
TAAACAAAAACTTTGGGGTTTCTCAATAATTTATGAGTCCTGAAGACCATAAAGTTTGAGAACTGCTGTTTTACTTCATCATAACAGGTATATGAACTACAAATTAAAACTTTTTCATGTAATCATTTTGTGAATACACATTATTTTTATTTTGGAAGAATGAACCAAATGCTCTTATGTAATAGCATGCAATATAAACATAAATAACACATACAATATAAATAAAAATATTTACAATGTGACATCATTTTTATAAACCTATTTTGACATTTGTCTATTTTTAAATGTGCTAAAATCTTTTAAAAAAAATTCAGGTCTTTCTTGAGCTCTGAACATCTATTACTTAATAAAACATCAAACTGAACTCTTACGTTAACGCATTGCAATAATAATTGCTAAAATTATTGAGCCCTTACTCTGTGCCAGGTCACATTTCTAAGTGTTTTTCACTTGTTCTTCCATGGAGTCCTCACAACAACACAGAGTCCACGGTCAAATAGTTACCAGTAAGTGGGGGAGATGAGATTAAGACCAAGATGTCTGACTCTAGGAGTCTCTGGATGGTATAAATGGTTAATGTGCTTGAATGCTAATCCAAAGGTTGAAGGTTCAAGTCCACCCAGAGATGCCTTGGAAGAAAATCTACTTTCAAGAAAACCAGCCATTGAAAATTCTGTGGAGTGCAGTTCTACTCTGATTATACATAGAATCACTATGAGTCAAGACAGACTACAGGGCAACTGTTTAATTTTTGTCTGTCTCCAGAACTCTAGCTCTAAACCACTGCATGGACCACTATGATTTATCCAGTCCACACTCCTGTCCCAGCAACCTTCCCTCCTTACATGCTAGAATAGAAGGCATTTTGAATGCAAAGGAAAAGGAGACTACAAATCAGGAAAGCTTTTAAGAGTATGACAGGCTTTTAATGTGGATGGGGGTCCATGATTCTACCTTCTGTTGCCTCTACATTGTGAGTTCCTTTAGGGCAGAGTTCTGCTTACTGCAGTTGTGTTATTTATTCATTTGGAAAATAACACCCTATAAGTGAAGTGCTTCAGGCCTGGAGATCAGATGGTCGTTTTTTAAGGACTTTTTCCCTGGGGAGCTGTGTCACAAGAAATTCTCATAAATGCAATATGTCCCCCTCTTTCCATTATGCAAATCTGATTGCCTCACTCAGCCCTCCTTCAGTATGTTAAAAAGAAACGCGATACTAGTAGACAAGTTGATACAAGAGGAGTAATAAGTCACTTTTCCCAAACCCACAGTTGGAGAGAGGGTTGAGAGAACAAGCTGGTCTAATGTTATTACATCCAGATGTGGTACAAGCTTTAGTCCAGGGAAGTAACAAGCTGCTATTAAGTGATTTAAAAGAAAAAAAAAATGATGATTGTAGTTATATAATGCAATATGTAACATTATTATTATTAATGGCAGTAATAATTATAGAAGAGTTATGTTTGCTTCCAATAGCTGATTTGGAAATTTCCCTCTGAGTTTCTGCTAAAAGTCAAATGGTAATTATCAGAGAAGTCATACAAGAATTATGAGTAATTTTTGCTTACATATCATGGCATACGTATCTAGTAGCCAAAAGAAAAGAAAAAAACAACATTACTTCCAGTCATTTGGGGAACTCAGCAGTGGGACAAGGGTACTCCGATAACCAAAATCAGGAATCTTTGAGTTTCCATTTTCAAAAAATTTAATCAGATCTTATGATTTTCATCCCACTGTGAAATTATACATAAAGAAAACAAAAATCCTCACAACTGGACCAATAAGCAGCATCACAATAAATGGAGAAAAGATTGACGTTGTTAGGGACTTTATTTTACTTGACTCTACAATCATTATTGGGAGCTCTGGTAGCATAGTGGCTAAGGCACTTGACTGCTAACCAGAAGGCTGGCGGTTCAAACCCACCAGCCACTCCTCGGAAGGAAAA
>NW_006922364.1:628226-635319 GCF_000298275.1 Orycteropus afer afer
TGGTTTTGGCAAAGAATACTGAAAGTACCATGGACTACTAGAAGAACGAACAAATCTGTTTGGGAAGAAGCACAGCCACAATGTTCCTTAGAAGTGAGAATGGCCAGACTTTTTATCTTCCTCCTCCCCTCACACTTCTCATTCCTGATTCTTTTCTTTTTTCTTTTCCCTTTTCATGGGTCCCTTATTTTATCTTTCTTTTGATTCTTCCCATTCCTTGTTTTTCCTTTTGCAGTTTTCCATTTTAGCTTCACTATTCTTCTCCTCTTTTCTCTCATTCCTCCCTCCCCAGATACTGTGGCTTATTTTTGTTTCTCTTTTTCTTATTATATTTCTTTTACCCATTAATATATTTTGAAAACTTTTCTTCTCATTGATTGCATTTATCTATCTATCTATCTATTTATTTGTAATTATTCCTGTTTATTTATGTGGTTTGAGTTTTTTGGTCTCCTGTTTTTAAATTTTTTGGTGCTTTTTAGTTTTTATTTTTGTCTAACTCAGTGAGAGATAGAACCGTTTCCACACAACACAACCATACTTACACTGCCTGAAATCCCACCCACTGAGTGAGGACCACCACTGTTTTTGCACCAACTCACCCAGGTAGGAACAGCAGCCAGAGCTGACAGCCAGAACAGGTAAGAGGGAAAGAGACCCCAGACAGGAAGCAGCAACCAGGGCTCACAGCCAGAACAGGTAAGAGACAGAGTCCCCAGGCAGGAAGCTAAGGGAAATAAAATTGTCTGCAAGTTTGTCCTACTATGGTGGCTTGCATGTTGCTGCAAGGCTGGAGGCTGTGCCACTGGTGTTTCAAATACCAGCAGGGTTGCTCGTGATAGATGGGTTTCAGTGGAGCTTCCAGACTGAGACAGATTCAGAAGAAGGACGAGGCCATCCACTTCTCAAAGAATTGGCCAGTGGAAACCTTATGAATAGCAGAGAAACACTGTCTGATATAATACTGGAAAACTTTATTAATAGACCTGAAACAATGATACAGTGCCATAAGATGAGCCCCTCAGGTCAGAAGACACACCAGATACAACTAGGAAAGAGCTGCCTCATCAGAGTAGAGCCAACCTTAATGGTATGGATAAAGTAGAGCTTTCTGGAACTCTATCTGTTGATGTGGCACAACTCAAAATGAGAAGAAACAGTTGCAAACATCCATCAATAATTGGAACACGGAATGTATGAAGTATGAATCTAGGAAAATTGGAAGTTGTCAAAAATGAAATGGAATGCATAAAGATTAATCTCCTAGGCATTTGTGAGCTGAAATGGAGCATAGTGGCTAAGGCACTTGACTGCTAACCAGAAGGCTGGCGGTTCAAACCCACCAGCCACTCCTCGGAAGGAAGGTTGGGCAATCCTACTTCCGTAGTGATACTGCCTCAGAAACCCAAGGAGGGGTCACTATGAGTCGGGGCCAACTCGACAGCACATAACAACAACAACAACAACAACAAATTGAAGAGGAATGGTGTGGCATTCATCATCACAAAGAATGTTTCAAGATCAATCCTGAAGTACAATGCTGTCAGTGATAGGATAATATCCATACGTCTACAAGGAAAGCCAGTTAATACTACTATTATTCAAATTTACGCACCACTTACCAAAGCCAAAGATGAGGAAATTGAAGATTTTTACCACCTTCTGCAGTCTGAAATTCATCAGATATGCAATCAAGATGGGCATAATCTGATTATCACTAATGATTGGAATGCAAAAGTTGGAAACAAAGAAGAATTACTAGTAGTTGGAAAATTAGGTCTTGGTGATAGAAATAACACTGGAGATCACATAACAGAATTTTGCAAAACCAAGGACTTATTCATTGCAAGTTTTTTTTTTTTTCAACAACACAAATGGTGGCTATACACATGGACTTCACCAGATGAAGTACATAGGAATCAGACTGACTACATCTGTGGCAAGAGGCAATGGAAAAGCTCAATACCTTCAGCCAAAACAAGGCCAGGAGCTGATTGTGGAACAGACCATCAACTGCTCACATGAAAGTTCAACCTGAAGTTGAAGACAATTAAAACGAGTCCACAAGAGGCAAAATATGACCTTGAATATATCCCTCCTGAATTTAGAGATGGTCTAAAGAATTGATTTGATGCATTGAACATCAGTGACTGAAAACCAGAATTGTGGGATGACATCAAGAACATAATCCATGAAGAAAGCAAGTGGTCATTAAAAAGACAGGAAAGGAAGAAAAGACCAAAATGGATGTCAGAAGAGACTCTGAAACTTGCCCTTGAATGAAGAGTAGCTAAAGCAAATGGAAGAAATGACAAGATAAAAGAGCTAAACAGAAGATTTCAAAGAGCAGCTTGAGAAGATAAAGTCAATTATTATGATGAAATGTGCAAAGATCTGGAGTTAGAAAAGCAAAAAGGAAGAACACACATGGCATTTCTCAACCTGAAAGAACTGAATAAAAAATTTAAGTCTCGAGTTGCAATACTGAAAGATTGTATAGTGCTAAGGCACTTGGCTGCTAACCAGAAGGCTGGTAGTTCAAACGCACCAGTCACTCCTTGGAGGGAAGATTGGGCAATCTATTTCCATAGTGATACCACCTTGGAAACCCAAGAAGGAGTTGCTATGAATCTGAGCTGACTCAGACTCAATGGCAGTGAGTTTGGTAGTTTGTTTTTTTATTTTATTTTATTTTTATGGGCAATATATTAAATGATGTGGGAAACATTAAAAGAAGATGGAAGGAATATAGCGAGTCACTGTACCAAACAGAATTGGTTGATGTTCATCCATTTCAGAAGGTAGCATACAATAAAGAACCAATGGTGGTGAAGGAAGAAGTAGAAAATGCAATGAAGGAAGTGGCGAAAAACAGGGATCTGGGAATTGATGGAATACCCATTGAGATGTTTCAAATAAATGGATGCTGCACTGGAGGCACTTATTTGGCTATGCTAAGAAATTTGGAAGACACTAACTGACCAACTGACTAGAAAAGATCCATATTTGTACCCATTCCAAAGAAAGGTGATCCTACAGAATGTGGAAAATATTGAACAATATCATTAATATCACAAGCAAGTAGTATCTTACTGAAGAAAATTCAAAAACGGTTATAGCAGTATACTGACAGAGAACTTTCAGAGATGCAAGATGAATTCAGATGAGGATGTGGAATGAGGGATGCCAATGCTGATGTCAGATGGATCTTGGCTGAAAGCAAAGAATACCAGAAAGATGTTTACCTGTGTTTTGTTGACTACCAAAAGCATTTGATTGTGTGGATCATGATAAATTATGGATAATATTGAGAAGAATGGGAATTCCAGGACACTTCATTGTACTTATGAGGAACCTGTACGTAGACCAGGAGGCTGTTGTTCAAACAGAAGAAGGGGACACTGCATGGTTTAAAATCAAGAAGGGAGTGCGTGAGGGTTGTATCCTTTCATCATACTTATTCAACTTGTATGCTGAGCAAATAATCTGAGAAGCTGGACTATATGAAGAAGACCATGACATCAGGATAGGAGGAAGAATCACTAATAACCTGCAATATGCTGATGACACAACTTTGCTTGCTGAAAGTGAGGATGACTTGAAACACTTACTGATGAAGATGGAAGAATACAGTCTGCAGTATGGATTGCACCTGAATATAAAGAAAACAAAAATCCTCACAACTGAGCCAATAAGCAGCACCTCGATAAATGGAGAGATGTTTGAAGTCATCAAAGACTTCATATTACTTGGTTCTACAATCAACACCAATGGAAGCAGCAGTCAAGATATCAGATGACATATTGCTTTGGGCAAATCTGCTATGAAGACCTCTTTCAGATGCTGAAGAGCAAAGACATCTCCTTGAAGACTAACATGCACCTGACACAAGCCATGGTATTTTCAATTACCTCATATGTATGTGAGAGCTGGATAATGAATAAGGAAGACTGAAGCAGAGCTTTTAAGTTGTGGTGCTTGCGAAGAATGCTGAATGTACTATGCACTGCTAAAAAAACTAACAAATCTATCCTGGAAGAAGTGAAGCCGGGATGTCCCTTGGAAGTGAGAATGACCAGACTTTGTCTCACCTACTTTGGTCATGTTGTAAGAAGGGACTATTCCCTGGAAAAACATATCATGCCTGGTGAAGTGGAGGGTCAATGAAAAGAGGAAGGCCCTCAACAAGATGGATTGACACAGTGGCTGCAATGATGGGTTCAAGAATAGCAAGGATCATGGAGGTGGCGCAGGACCAGGCAGTGTTTTGTTCTGCTGTACATAGGGTCACTATGAGTTGGAGATGACTTGATGGCCTTTAACAACAATAATACCAATGATAGGCAGTGACCAATACCAGCTCAACTCACTCTCAACTGCTCTTTATGAACAGCTAACAGAGATTTGCGCAAACACTTTCATTCCCTATCACACTCACCAGGAAATAGGTGGCAAGTGCCTTAGTGCTAACTACTAGTGAATAGAGGAGCACAGTATCCTTCCTACACAAATATATCAAAACAAAATAAAGGAAAAAACCAAAAATCTTGCACAAATCACACCAAAATACAACCACAAATTAGAGATAAATACAATACTATCACAATGTCTCAGAGACAGCAGACTATCACAGTCCACACATAAAAGCAAGATAAAGTAGGAGACATAAGGGATCAGGATACAAACCCAGAAAATATCCATGGGAAGAAGCAGCATTGGAACTTCCTGATAAGGAATTCAAAAGAATTATATTTGGGTACTTTCAAGAGATTGAGAGACAGATCAAGGAAAACACTGACAAAATTAGGAAAACACAGACAAACTCTAGAATAGTTTAGGAAAACAACAGAAGAACAAATGGAAAATATAAGAAAAACACTAGAAATGATACAAAAGTAACAAACAGAAATCCAGAAGAGTAACACTAAGATTTCAGAAATAGATAACACATTGAAAGGGCAAAGGAGTAGAATCGAATCAATGAAAGACAGAATTACTGAGACTGAAGACAAATACCTCAATGCTACTTTGTTAAGGGACCAATCAGACAAAAGGTGAAAACAAAATGAAGAAAGACTAGGGTTCATGTGGGATACCATTAAGAGGAATAACCCACATGTAATCAGAATTCCAGAACAGGAAGAGACAGAGAAAATTGTTGAAGATTTGTTGGAAGAGAATTTTCCTAATATGATGAAAGATGAGAATATATGCATTCAAGAAATTCAAAGAACCCCAAACATGATAGGTCCCAAAAGAAAATCATCAAGACAAATCATCATCAAACTCACCAAAACCAAAGACAAAGAAAGAATCCTGAAAGCAGCATGCACAAATAGCAGATCAACTAGATGACTGGTACCTTCTAAAAATTGAATTTATATGTGCATCAAAAGACTTCTCCAAAAGAGCAAAAAGAGAATCTCTAGAATGGGAAAAAGATATTTGGCAATGAGATATTGGACAAAAGATTTATCTCTAAAATATATGGAAAACTCTAACACCTCAACAACAAAAAGACAAACAATTCAGTTTAAAAATGGGCAGAAGATACGAACAGACACTTCATCAAAGAAAATATTCAGATGGCTAAGAAACACATGAAAAAATGTTTGCAATCATTGCCCTTTAAAAAACCCACTGCTGGAGACAGTGGACTAGGCAGAAAGACTTCACAGACCCACTTCAACAAAGAAAAGGGAAACCAATTAACACAGACACAGAAAATAATCCTGGACCCCTGAGCCTTGAAGGGAAGGATATAGAAATGGACTAAACCCCAACTAGCAGAAGAATTTGCATGAAAATACCAAAAAAGGAGAGAGAGGGAGCTGCGGTCTGGCAGCAATCCTGAGTGATTGTGACAGCACAGGAGAGACAGCATTGAGAGTGCCGAGTGGTGGTAGGACCTAAGAATTAACCTAAAAGTCAGCCCTGCTAGCCAGAGACTGCATGGAGGATGGCTCTGATGGCTGGGGAATAAACGGAGAAGATGAAGAGAAATGCGGGCTGAGCTGAGGACTTTTGCTGGTCCAGAGGTGCTACTATTTTGAATGTTTAAAAGCTGCTTGACTATTTTGGATATTTAAAGAGACAGTGCTCTCACAGATTCCTGGGGCTTAAGAACATGGTGTGCTTGCCAGCAACCCCAAGGGCACTCTGGACCTGCAAGACTGACAAGGTGCAACATTTATCTTGTTATACTTATATACCACAACCACTTGGTGAATGGAGGTGCGGCCATCCCCAACTCCCACACAACTTCTGGGCCCACAGGAACGCCATCACAGTCTGTTTGCTCAGATGGAGCCTGGGTGCCCTGCCCTGTTCTCCATCGATTTTTTTAATCTCTTTTTATTTATTTATTTATTTTTTTGCTTTCTTTTTTATGGTGATTAGTTTGCTTGTATTTGTCTGCTTTAAAACAACTATTATTATTAATACTTTTGTACTTTTTACTATTATTCTTAATCTTCCCCTCCCAGGTCCTAGTTTTCAGCATTTTTTCTTTCCCTGTTCCTGGTTGAAAATTTTTTTTTTAATTTTTTTAAATTTAAGCCCCCCCCCCTTTTTTTTTCTCATGGTTAACCCCATACCTTGTTTTTCTTTTTGCATTTTTCCTTTTTGCCTTCATTGCTCTCTTCTACCTTTGTTCTCTTAGTGCCCTATCCCCAGATAATTCAGGTTTTCTTGTTTTCTCTTCTTCTTTTTCCCTTTATTCTTTTTTTTTGGTTACTGTTCCTGTGTGATTACATGGTGTGTTTTTTGTCCATGTGCTTTTAGTTTTTTGATGGTTATTCAATTTTAATTTTGTCTAACTGAGTGGGAGACAACAACAGTCCCCATAAAACACAACTAAATCCACAACTCCTGCAACTTCACTTACTGAACGAGAGCCACTACCTCCTTCTCCACCAATGGGCCAACGATAAAAAAACTACCAAGAAGAACTTGAATCACCCTTGGCTGCTCTTCACAAACAGTTAACAGAGATCTAAAACAACAACACCATGATGCCTCGGAAACAACAGACCATCACAGTCCACACAAAGAAGCAGGATAAAGTGGTAGAAACAAGGGAGCAGGATACAGA
>NW_006922364.1:643876-645992 GCF_000298275.1 Orycteropus afer afer
TTGGGAATAAATCTTACCAGGGACACAAAAGACCTCTACAAAGAAAACTATAAAAAACTGCTTCAAGAAACCATAAGAGATCTACATAAATGGAATAACATCCCATGCTCATGGATACGAAGATTGAACATTGTGAAAATGTCAGTTCTACCTAAAAAGCCCACTACCATCGAGTCAGACCTTACTCATAGTGACACCTCCTTGGGTTTCCAAGGCAGTATCACTACGGAAGTAGATTTCCCAACCTTCTTTCCGAGGAGTGGCTAGTGGGTTTGAACTGCCAGCCTTCTGGGTAGCAGTCAGATATCTTAGGCACTACGCCACCAACAACCATGAAATACCATCTCACTCCAGCATTAATACCAAAGTTCAACAAGACAGAAAATAACAAATTCTGGTGAGGATGTAGAGAGAGTGGGACTCTCATACACTGCTGATGGGACTGTAAAATGATAAAACAACTGTGAAAATTGGTATGGTAATTCCTTAAAATATTGGAAATAGAAATACCATTTAATTCAGCAATCCCATTACTAAGACTAGGCAATCTACTTCCATAGAGATACTGCCTCAGAAACTCAAGGAGGAATCGCTATGATTCGGGACCCACTAGATGGCAGTGAGTTTGGTTTGGTTTTATCCTAAAGAAGTGAGAGGCAGGACATAAATAGATATGTGCATACCCATGTTCATCACAGCTCTATTCACAATAGCCAAGAGATAGAGACAACCCCCATCAACAGAGGAATGGATAAACAGACAGTAGTACATACAACAATGGCATACTATGCAACTCTAAAGAATAAAGTACACTGTGCAAAACATGGCACAATATGGATGAACTTGGAGGACATTATGCTGAGTGAAATAAGTCAATTAGAGAAGGACATATATTGTATTAGTTCACTATTTTTAAAAAGTCAAGAAAAGCTTTCTACATGGAAAACTATCTTTGTTGATTACCAGGGATGGGAGGGGAGGGGAGGGGACATTTCTAGATAGGTTGGAGAAAAAAAAAAGAAGATATATATGTAGAGAGAGAGAGAAAGAGAAACCAAAGATTATTAGTGGTTACCAGAAGTAGGAGGTAGGGGAAAAGAAGAAGCTTTTGTTTGAGAGGGATGGAATTTATGTTAATTTGTTGTCATTGTTAGGTGCCGCAGAGTCGGCTCCAACTCATAGTGACCCTATGTACAACAGAAAGAAACATTGCCCTGTCCTATGCCAGCCTCAAGATCTTTGCTATACCTAAGCCCATTGTTGCAGCCACTGTGTCATGTCAGTCCATCTTGTTGAGGGCCTTCCCCTTTTTCGCTGACCCTCCACTTTTCCAAGCACGATATCCTTCTCCAGAGAATGGTCCCTTCTGACAACATGACCAAAGTAGGTGAGATGAAGTCTGGCCATTCTCACTTCTAAGGAGCATTCCGGCTGCAAGTCTTCCAGGACTGATCTCTTAGTTCTTTTAGCAGTCCATGGTACTTTCAGCATTCTTCACTAACACCACAACTCAAAAACATCAACTTTTCTATCTTCCTTATTAATTGTCCAGATCTCATATCCATGAGAGACAACTGAAAATATCATAGCTTGGGTTTGATGCACCTTAGTCTTCAAGGACATCTTTGTTATTCAGCACATCAAAGAGGTCTTTTGCAGCAGATTTGCCCAATGCAATATGTTGTCTGATGTCTTGACTGCTGCTTGCATTGGCGTTGATTGTAGAACCAAGTAATATGAAGTTTTGCACAACTTCAATCTTTTCTACACTTACCGTGATGCTGCTTACTGCTCCAGTAGTGAGGATTTTTGTTTTCTTTATATTGAGGTGTAATTCATACTGCAGACTGTAATCTTCAGCCTTCATCAGTAAGTGATTCAAGACATCCTCACTTTCAGCAAGCAAAGTTGTGTCATCTGCATTTTGCAGGCTGTTAATAAGCCTTTCTCCAATCCTGATGCCACGTTCTTCTCCATATAATCCAGCTTCTCAGATTATTTGCTCAGCATACAGATTGATTAAGTATGGTGAAAGGTTACAACCCCGACACACTGTCTTCCTGATTTTAAAGCATGCAATATCCCCTTGTTCTGTTTGAACAGCCTCCTCGTTTAT
>NW_006922364.1:646172-654493 GCF_000298275.1 Orycteropus afer afer
CTTAATTCCATGTCCTCTCTGAATCCAGCTTGCACCTCTGGAAGTTCTCTGTCAATATACTGCTGCAATCATTTTTAAAATATCTTCAGTGAGATTTTACTTGCATGTGATATTAATGATACTGTTCAATAATTTCTATGGGATCACTTTTCTTTGGAATGGGTACAAATATGGATCTCTTCCAGTCAGTTGGCCAGGTAGCTGTCTTCCAAATTCCTTGGCATAGCTGAGTGAATGCCTGCAGTGCAGCATCTGTTTGTTGAAACATCTCAGTTGGTATTCTGTCAACTCCTGGGGCCTTGTTCTTCACCAATTCCTTCAGTGCAGCTTCAACTTCTTCCTCCCATACTATTGGTTCTTGATCATATGCCATCTTCTGAAATGGATGAACATCAACCAATTCTTTTTGGTACAGTGACTCTGTGTATTCCTTCCAACTTCTTTTGATGTTTCCTGCATTACTTAATATATTGCCAAAAGAATCTTTCAATATTGAAACTTGAGGCTTAAATTTTTTCCTCAGTTCTTTTAGCTTGAGAAATTCCAAGCATATTCTTCTCTTTTGGTTTTCTAACTCCAGGTATTTGCACATTTCATTATAGTAACTGGCTTTGTCTTCTCAAGCTGTTCTTTGAAATCTTCTGTTTAGCTCTTCTATCTTGTCATTTCTTTATCTTGTCCATTTACTTTAGCTACTCTCCATTCAAGGGCATGTTTCGGAGTCTTTTCTGGCATCTAGTTTGGTCTTATCTTCCTTTCCTGTCTTTTTAATGACCTCTTGTTTTCTTCATGGATGATGTTCTCGATGCCATCCCACAATTCCTCTGGTTTTCAGTCATTGGTGTTCAATGCAACAGATCAATTCCTTAGGCCATCTCTGAATTCAGGAGGCATATAATCAAGGTCTTATTTTGGTTCTCATGGAGTTGTTTTAATTGTTTTCAGCTTCAGCTTGAACTTGCACACAAGCAGTTGATGGTCTGTTCCAGAATCAGCTCCTGGCCTTATTTTAGCTGAAGATACTGAGCTTCTCCATTGTCTCTTGCCACAGATGAAGTCAATCTGATTTCTGTGTACTCAATCTGGTGAAGTCCCTGTGTATACCTTCCATTTATGTTGTTGAAAAAAAAAGGTGTCATTGGTCTTCCAAAATTCTATCATGCACTCCCCAGCATTATTTCTATCACCAAGGCCATATTTTCCAACTACCAGTGATTCTGTTTACAACTTTGGCATTCTAATCTCCAGTGATAATCAGCACCTCTTGGTTGCATATTCAGTCAATTTCAGACTGCAAGAGTTGGTAAAAATCTTCAACTTCCTCATGTTTGGCTTTGGTGCCAAAGTTGGCGGTTGGTGCATAAATCTGAATAACAGTAGTATTAACTGGTCTTTGTAGGCATATGGATATTATTCTATCACTGACAGCATTGTACTTCAGGAAAGATCTTGATACATTATTTGTGATGATGAATGCCATGCCATTCCTCTTCAATTTGTCATTCTTGGCATATTAGATCATATGGTTGTCTGATTCAAACTGGCCAAAACCAGTCCATTTCAGATCACTAATGAATAGGATATCGAGCTTTTTGCATTCCATTTCATTTTTGACAACTTCTAATGTTCCTAGACTCATACTTCATACATTCCATGCTCCCATTATTTATTTATTTTTTTAGGTACAAAAAGTTTATTATTTACAAAAATAAGTTACCCAGCAGAACAAAATATGTGAACAGAGTGCTCATTCATATGATAGCAACTTAGGAAAATGACTTAAGAAAAATGACTTAAAACAGGGATCCAGAAGAACCAACTCCCCGAAGACCATGCTGCATAACTTCCTTGTATAGTGCTCTACAAAGGCCTACCTTGTCTCCTACACACTGGCTAACACGTATTATTCTCATCAACCACAGAGATGGAATTGGTTTTTCAAGAGGTTCAGCCTTAATATACAAATACCATTTCATGAAAGAAAGGGAATGGCCATATTGATATCTGAACAGTGAAGAGCACTCGGAGCCATCACTATTACTTTAGGCTTGTCTGGGAAGGTGCTGGATGGGAGTTTGCATGCCAGCCTGGGATAGAAGCGGGGATGGGGCAGGGTTACTGCCGGCAAGTGTCATGGAAGGCTTCGAGGGTTCGGAAATCCCTCCACATGGGGGGAAAGTCATCTTGCAGAAACTTCCCACAGTGCTGGCATGGAGCCTGGAACAGCTTTATGTAACTTCTTAACCAGGTCATGAAGGATTTGATCACGACATCTGGCATCTGGGGCAGCTGATAGTGGAGCAGGGCAGTAGTGGCATGATCTGTCACCTTTTGGAACATCTGATAGTTGGATTTGGACCATATATCAAGCAGAACTGTCACTGGTGCTACACGGACACATTTCAGAAGTGAGGGATCAGCTGATCACTTCTGGGCTCCCATGCTCCCATTATTAATGGATGTTTGCAGCTGTTTCTTCTCATTTTGATTTGTGCCACATCAGCAAATGGAAGTCCCAAAAGCTTTACTCTATCCACACCATTAATGTCAGCTTTACTCTGAGGAAGCAGCTCTTCCCCAGTCATATCTTGAGTGACCTCCAACCTGAGGGGCTCATCTTCTGACATTATATCAGACAATGTTTTAGGGCTATTCATAAAGTTTTCCAGTAATACATAAGACAGTGTTTCACTGCTATTCATAAGGTTTCCACTGGCCATTTCTTTGAGAAATGGATGGTCTCTTCCTTCTTCTGTCTTATTCTGGAAGCTCTGCTGAAACCTGTCCACCATGGGTAACCCTGCTGGCATTTGAAACACAGGTGCATAGCCTCCAGCCTCACAGTAACACACAAGCCACTGAGAAACCCAAGGAGGGGTCACTATGAGTTGGAATCAATGAGACAGCAATTGGTACTGGTTTCATAGTTACAGAAGACAAAAAAGATAAAAAGGGAATTAAAAAAATATAGAGAAAGGGAGGGAAGAGAAGTCAGGGCAGCAGAATACTTTGACAGTGGCAGGGAAACTTTCAGCAGAGGATCATCTTAGTGGAATAATTATTATATAAATGACAGCATATAACCACCAGTGGTCATAGATCACTTATACTACTTAACATAATAAATTCAATATGGCTGTTATGAATTAAGAATACTTACGCCATATATAAACTACATCAAGGATATAGACCAGGGAAGTAACCTAGGGAAAAGAATAGCAGAGACAAACTTTGGTCTAAATATGAAAGAGCAATATGGAAAGAAAATGAATAGTTCTACTGTAACAACACAACAAAAACAATAAATCAGATGTCAGATTAGGAGGAAGCATACAAAATCTCTGCCATCCTGCTGAGAAACTAGCTAAACAACCCATCTATAATACTCTGGTTCATCTAAAAGAATCTATTATTTTTTCTTAAACTAAATATAGTTATATTTAAAGACATTATTTTTATTCTGTTTCTATATTAATAATATACTTCATATGTCATAGCGTCTTTTCGGTCAACATTATTTAATAACAGGACCATTCTTTTACAAACTATTTGTCTTAAAATAATTTTGTAATACTTTTCTTTTATTCCATTTGGTTTCTGTTACTATATCTTATCAAAATAAGTCTTTGGTTTCTTTTTAACTTAAAAAAAATTAAATACACATAACACTTTCTTCTCTCATTCCACTTTCATAGTGTATTGTTTATCATTTTTCAAAAGTTTTAACACATGCATAGCACAATCCTATGTGTTGGAAAAATTAGTAAGATTAGTGACTGAGGTTTAAAAAGGAAATGATCAACTGAGACTTTAGTAAGACCACGTGTTTTTCATCCATTTTCTCGCTACTGTATCCACTGAACACCTCTGAAAAGAATAAACTTTAAGGAACATGAACTTCTGGCAAGACGAGACAGAATATTCTGGAACTATGCTTTGAAGTAAAATCATTCCCTTAACATCAGGAGATTTAATATTACCATTTCACCATGAAAATAATCACAGATGAATGTTCTGACCAGGACTAATTGTCTTTGAAGTTCTCTGAATTCAAGCATTAAAAACATTGCTTGACAAAACTCTTTACCTTATCAAAAAATTACAAAGAAAACAACTTGCGGGCAAGACTCAATTTTTTTTTTTTTTTTTTGACTTGTAGCTAAAATCAAAGCTGCAACAGTAAGCAAAATTCAAGAGTGTCTAAGAACCATCTTATGCAGTCAACCTATATATGAGAGCCTGTCCTTTGGTGCTTATTTTACAGTTATCAAGGTGACGAATTAACCACAGGGTGACAGTGGCCATTTAGCTATCAAAATCAGAACAGGAACGTGTGTGCATGTGTTCTTTTTTGTGGTTATTTTGTGATACTTGTTCAAATACTGTACCAAAAGTGCAGCTGCAAAAACAAATTTTATAGCTGAAGCAAAACACAGGAAACGAATATTATAGGTTCAGAAGAACATCCACTTGTACCTGGATGGATCCTGTGGGTGGTTCAGGAGTCAGAACATTAAAAACTGGAGGTTCTTCTCAGAGTCTGGGAGCCTCCCATCCAAACAGCATTATTAGACAGAGCTATAGCATATCCTGTTCCCTCAGTTTGCAAAAACTTATGCCCTGCCTGACTAGTTCACTCCAACTCATCCTTCAATCTCAGCTGAACTGTCACTTCCTCTGAGATGTCTTGTTTGACATCCCTGGTCCAAACCCCTTATAATAAGTGTGCCTCTCCTACATAGCACTTTGTCATAGCCACAGCTTTCCATGTGTGGTGATTTGATCAATTCACTCTCATTAGACTGCACTTTCCACGAGGGAAAGGGGCCATGATGCTCTTACTCACCATGATACCCCAGAAGTCCCTGGGTGGTGCAAAGGGTTAACATGCTCAGTGGCTAACCAAAACACTGGAGGTGCCAGTCTATCCAGACGCACTAGAAAGAAAGGCCTCATGGTCTACTTCTGAAAAAAGTCAGTCATGAAAAATCTTATGGCACACAGTTCTATTCTGCCACATGTGGGGTCACTATGAGTTGGGGTCAATTTGCTTTGTTTTGATTTTTTGTCATATCCTCAGAACCTAGCTTAGAGCTGAGTACTAAGCAGACACCTAATATATGTTTGTAGAAGGATGAAAGGAAAAGGAAGAGGTTTAGAGAGAAGAACTAAGTATATTTAGTTGGTTAGCTAGTGATTTAGTTAGTGTAGATCTGAGGACTCAAATTTTCCCCCAGGCCAACCACAGATAAAGTGGCATCCCCTCCACACATCTCACTTGGTTCTCTTCTACCATCCTTTTTCTCCCCATAGCCTCATGCTGCTCAATGGGATCCCAGTCCTGTATATGATCTTATAGTTCTTGTACTCACTTCAAACATGATTCACTCATGCTGGGCTTTAGAACATGTTTTTGGTCATTATGACAATACATGATAGATTAGGGTTTTCTGGAAGCAGGATCTTAACCAATAGAGTGGCTGTAATGGCATTGTGTCAAACTTTTGGAATGGGTGTCTGCATTAAACTGATGTCACAGCAAACCCACTGATGTCAGGTCTCTATAGATAGGTGTCACCACCAACACATACAGAATCCAGAGAGTAAATAGTCTGTTTTGGTCAATGAGTAGGAGAAGGATAAAGGCTGATTCAGTTTTTTGTTCAAGATGCCAGGAGGAATCAGTCAGAGGCAGAGATCTACCACACCAGTGAGCCCACACTTCTTTCCAAACTGCAGCCAGACCATCTTGATGATGATCACTGCCTGTATGGCTCGTTAAAAGTCAAGTATTAACATAGCATGTGTTTACTGATATAATCTGTAAAATCAAGAATATAAAAGATGACCAATTAGTCCAAATGTAAAAGTCTTTTGGGGATAAAAAAAAAAAAATGTAAACTTAACTGCTAGAAACAAGATACTCTAAAAATAGTCCCTTTTGTTTCATTTTTTTTCTATTGTAGATAAGTATCAGTACTAAGTGACTTAGTGTAAAATAGCTTCATTTATTTTTTTTTGCTAAGTATTAAATTTAGTAAATACTGATGAAAGAAACGAAGAAGTAAGAACAGAAAGAAAGGAAGTATAATTCAAACTTTTTCCCACTCAAAGATAAATACAGAAAGTGTATTGGAATATATCTTTTGTACAATTTTTTCTGCACATATACTTTGAACTTTAAAAAGAACACAGAACTGGGGTCATATTCTACATGTTATTTTAGTTAAATAAACTGTATGTATGCATCTATATAATGAAATATTCCAGCCATCTTTTTACTTTATTAAGTATTCTTCAACATTAGTTTTAATATTCTATTTTATAAGTAACCATCATCTGATTACTCAATGTCTCCTAGCTTGGAACATTCAGTAATTATCTGTGAAATTGCAAACATCTATTTGCCCAAATTCATTCCTCTACACATCTTTAAAGAGTGGCACTTTGTAGGGTGGGAAAACCAATGCAGTGAAACACTAGACAATTTATTTTAATCTTTATACAAGATACTAGTGTTGGCAAGCCTGGAGAGCGCGAACGCTCTTCCTATGACCCTTGTTTAACTTCAGACGGATGTGCCTGATCCAAGGCCAGCACAGTGATAAATAGGTTCTGGCAGCTCATTCTCTTTACCTTGAGTAGTATTACAGTGTGTCATTGGAGTGGGTCATTTAGAACAGGAAGCCAGGGACACAGTGTGGTGTTCTCCCAGGGTAAATTCACAGATACCTCATAGAAGGTTTTGGCAGGATTCTCAGAATGCACAGAGAAGCATAAAAAGTGGCTTTATTTTTAAGGCTCATTTTCAGCTGAAGGATCCGCTAGGGAATCCAGAGAAGGGACTTGGGTTAAAATAGCTGGTTTATTCTTGCTTGCACAGTGCACAAAAGCTTCACTGATTTGCCCAGCGGTCATCTGCTAATCTCACACCTTGGAATAAGTAATACATACACATCCTCATTAACATCGAGTCAGCGCCTCTGAAGGGACGGATATCCAGGAGACTGAATTTCCAATTCACATTGAGTTACTGTGTTTTCATATCTTATTGTAATTCAGTGTATCTATCAGCCTGTGCAGGCGAGGCAAAGATGCTTCATCAATGAAAGTAACAATATAAAAAAAATTTGTAAAATTTCCAAATGCTATGATTCAAAATCACAGTAATTAGTCATGAGATATACAAGTTTACCTTCTAATTGGCTTTTCTTTTCTTTTTTCTTTTTAAATGACAGAATTCTGTGGTGAAAAGAATGCTACTTTTGTTCACTGATTTTCGTATAATTTACTTTTCTCCAAAATGAAGAAACACTTGTTAGTTTTTTTTCTCTCTCTGATAATAACAATAATACACCATGATAACTACAAAAAGTCATAGAACATAAAAGGAATATTCTAGACAGTAAAATCACCTATCCTTCCATCATCCAAAGATAACCAAAAACCAAACCAAACTCACTGCTGTCGAGTCAGATCTGACTCATAGCGACCCCTCCTTGGGTTTCTGAGGCTGTATCATCCCAAAAGTAGATAGCAGGTACCATGTACATTGTTATAGACTGTTTTCTCTCTGACACTTACATGTTTTAAGAAACATATTACATACTTGTTTTATAACCTTCCTTTCCACTTTAACAATATGCCATATACATCTTACTGCATCAGTCTATTACTTATAGTTGCATAACTCACTTTTTTATATTTAAAAAAGTCTGACATATTTTTACTTTGACAATTTAATTAGTAAGCACATTTTTTGACCAAGCGTTTTAATGTTGACATCTGACTTTTTTGTACAACGTTCTTAGTAGATATTAATTAAAATAAATAACTCAATCATTTATAGCTACAAATTTCTGCATAAGTACAACTATGCACAATAAAAACAAAAATAAAACAATTAAAATGTCTAAAAACTGTTTACATTCTTAGAGTTTCTTTTATCAGCTGTTTGCTTTGGAAATTAATTAAATTAGAATTTTTGACATTTTCTGTGTTGCTCAATATACACTTACTTAAAAGGAGGTAAAAGGAAAAATAAAAAGATCAAATGATTTGTACAAAGCAAAAGCATTAAAACCAAAAATTCAATTAAACTAAGAAAAATGCTCACTAGGCTTTATTAATTTGAAATTCAACTAATTATAAAAGGCAAAGTTAATTAATTCTCAAAGACTCTTAATTAGTAGCCAAAATGATGAAAGAAAAGGGTGTACATACATTTTTTAATTATTTAAGAATCTTTTAAGTAATAGATCATAAACAGAGTGCAGGAAAAAGAAATCATTAACTTACAATGTGTAAAATGATTAAGAGGT
>NW_006922364.1:656423-658442 GCF_000298275.1 Orycteropus afer afer
GAATCTGATCTGGTGGTTAGCCATCCTGGGCTATGAGGAGAAATGTAACTTTCCAGGGATGATGAGGCAACACATCAGAAGGAGGCTTGATCCCTAACATGCGGAGGTTGCCCACTAACCCATGACTGCTCTTGCCTGGGCTGTTACTTGCAAGAGAAGTTTCTCTTATAATTTAAGCCACTATTAGAGAAGCCAAACCTACATCCTCATTAATGCATAGACAATGGAGTATTTCTAACTATTTCTAAGAATGAGTTAATCCATGTCTCCTTCTTCGGGGAATGTCCTTGATGTATAGGTAATTAAGTAAAAAGTAGGTAGTTCAGTTTTTGAAAATGAAACAAACAAACAAAAAAACCAACAAAGATTATCTATATCTATAAATGTTTGTAATGTCATAGAACAGCATGTGGAAAGATACTCTGATTACTACAAGAACAGAGGTAATTTGGAGAAGGGGACAGTGGGGTCCAATAATTAATTGTATTACTTCTAATTATCTCACATTACTTTTGTAATAATAATAATAAAAGATCCCAGTTTAAAAGTTAATGATGAGTTATATAAGCTGAAGATTCAGAATTGTGCAAGAGTAGAGTAAAAATTATATATTAGCATTGGAAAATCTGTGCAATCTCATTCCAATCTATTGATTTTTACTTATTTATGGGAAATTTCAACCATATATAAAAATGGAAAGAGTAGTATAATAAAATCTCTGACACAGCTTCAACAGTTATAACTCATGGCCAATCTTCTTCATCTCTATCAACCCCCTCAAATTATTTTGAAGTAAATCCCAGATATCATATGATTTTATCCACAAATATTTCAGGATATATATTTTTAAAGATAAAGACTTAAAAACACAACTATAATACCACTCCAAACCAAAAACCCAGTGCCATCAAGTTGATTCAGACTCATTGTGACCCTATCCCTACAGGACAAAGTAGAACTGCCCCGTAGGGTTTCCAATGTTGTAAATCTTTATGAAAGCAGACTGCCTCATCTTTCTTCTGTGGAGTGGCTGGTGGGTTTGAACCACTAACTTTTTGGTTAGCATCTGAATGCCTTAACCACTGTGCCACTAGAGCTCCTTATAATACTGTTGTCATTTAACAATGACAGTATTATCTTATAATTTCACCCAGTCAAAACCTGTGAAAGTCAGACACTTAGTTGCCAGCAAAAACTACAATGGGAACCTAGGTCTTCAGAACTTTTCCTTTTAATCCAGCAAGGCTTTACCTAGAAGTTAATGTCAATGAAGCCCTTCTTAGATTCTGTGACATGTGCTTTACAATAATACATTATCTCATTTAACACTCGCAAAAATCCAATGAAGTTGATATGTTTTGCAGGATTACATGAAATGTTGCAGATACTGTACATAGAATCACTACCCATCTGTCAGTTTCTCAAACCATGACGGCTTGTGTGCTATGATGCTGCAAACTATGCCACTGGTATTTCAAATACCCGCAGAATACCCATGATGGACAGATGGAATTTCCAGACTAGAATAGACTAGGAAGAAAGGGCTGGCAATCTACTTCTGAAACTTAGCCAATGAAAACCTTATGGATCACAACAAAATACTGTCTGATAGAGTGCTGGAAGTTGAGCCCCCTAGGTTGGAAGACACTCAGAATACACAGTGGTTGCAACAGTGGACTCAAACATACCAAAAACGTGAAGATGGTGTAGGCAACGTTTCTTTCTGCTGTATGTGGAGGTGCGATGAGTTGGAGTATACTCATAACAACAATAATAAAGTACAGGTTAAATGCCTGTTGGGAATCTGAAATTGAGTTAGTTAACTGTGGAAAAATGAAGCATAAAATCATGTAGAATAAAGCCTTAGATTTCTTTTTTTTTTTTTCTATTTATTGTGATTTGGGTGAAGATTTACAGACCAAATTCACTTTCCATACAGCAGTTCACATATACTTTGTCTCATGTCATTGACCACAGTTTACCACAATGCAACAGCTCCCCTCCCACTTCTTCCCCATA
>NW_006922364.1:662372-670726 GCF_000298275.1 Orycteropus afer afer
AAAGACTGTTTACAAAAAAAATAGAGTAAAGTGGTTTTACAGCTAAAGGTATAATGTCTTAATGGTATTTAATGAAACCTGAGCCTAAAAAGGGTTGCTCTCCTCAATCTGAATTTTCATGCATTACAAGAAAAAACTATCATAGCTACAACTTTTCATTTGGACATCTGGGCTGGTTGCTCCACCCATTTTAGTCCTTTCCAAGGAAACCTTTTATACACAAAAACATCCACTTATTTTCTTTGGGCTAAAAAAAAAAAAACAAAAAAAAAAAACACCCAATCTTATAAAGTAGGTGTTCTCTACAACATCAAGGTTGATGAAAACCATACCCTTGAACAGGAAGTTCAAAAGACAGAGAATGGCAAGCTAGAGCTGACCCATCTGCTAGGGAAACATGTTACCATCTTGCGAGGGCCAAAACCACTGACAAGAACACACCATTATTTATGAAAATCCTCTGCTCCCCAGCTCTCCGTCAGACAAGTTCCCCAGCCATTACCGGGCTGAGCGAGCGCTGATATCTGGCTGGCGTTGTGTCCTCATAACTGTCAGAAGCAGAGGTGCTAGTGAAATACTAAGAGGAAAATGAAGGGGGCTGACCAATCAGTGATAAAAGAAGTAATTTTAAAAGCTGTGAGGAAAAAAAGACCTGCCAAGTCCAAACATTTAAATATAATTCTCAATCAAATGCGATGAACCTTTAAATTGTGCTGGAGCAATTCAGCAGCATTTCTCTACATTGGCCCAGAGCAGGCTGCTGGTAGCTGCACTTGAGTTTATCCAGTGGGCTTCCTCATTTGCCTTTTTTTTGAGAAGAAATTATTTCTACATCAGCAGCAGAGTAGAATCTAGATACAGTAAGTATAGTAACTATGCTAATTGAAGTGCAGCAGAAGTCAATTTTAGAATGTTCTGGGTATGCCAAGAAAAGGCTTAGGAATACAGTTTGGCTGTAAGATGCATATTGTATTATAATCTAATGTCATCAATATAGCGCTTACGTTGTCTTCTCCTGTAAGAAAGAACTTTCCTTTGCTCTATTGAGGAAATCGAGCACTGGGGGCTACCTGTGTAGGTCATCAGCCTAAGTGGGATCCCATTTAATTCTAAAATCTCACAGTATCACAGTAAAAATAATATAAAAATAGGAGTTTTCCAAATGCAGTTACCTCAACATTGTTGTTGTTAATTACCACTGAGTCAGCTGCAACTCATGGTGAACTTAAATCCAACCGAACAAAACCCTGCCCGGTCCTGTGCCATCTTCAAGATCACTGGCATGTTTGAGCTCACTGTTGTGGCCATTGTGGCAACATATCTCGTGGAGGGCTTCCCTTGTTTTCACTGATCCTCTACTTTACTGACCATGATGCTTTTCTCTAGTGATTGGTCGTGTTTGATGCCATGTCCAAAGTAAGTGAGTCAAAGTCTTGCCATCTTCTCATTTCTAAGGAGCATTCCAGTTATATTTCTTCCAAGACAGGTTTGTTTGTTCTTCTGACAATTCATGGTAGATGAGTGCTTTTGAGGTTTTTTAATATGATTCCTTGAAGTGCTTATTTACTAGGTCATATTTCAATTCGAACAGCCCAGCTGCTCCTCTGGAGAAAGATGTGTCAGTCTGCTTCTGTAGAGACTACTGCCTGGGAAATCCTATGGGGCAGTTCTACTCTGTCATACAGGGTAGCTATGAGTCAGAATTGACTTGAAGGCAATGGGTTTATTTCAGTTTTAAGACTGAATTATTTACTTTTCTCATATCCACAAATCATGGAAAACTCTAGTACATCTTCTTTGACAAATGCTTAATCTTTTCTATGGTATTAATAGCTTGTTCTATCTTTCCTGGACTCACTGACATTTATTTCTGGAAAGTCATGTAGTCTAACTATCGAAAATGAGATCTAAAGCAATTAAGTAATTTGCAGAAGGTTATGTAACCTATCATTATTAGTTTGCTGGATTTTACATCTAAAACATAAGCCAGTTGTGTTATGATAAACTCTAAGTCTCACTTTTCAGGCCAATATTCTAAATAAGAATATCCAGGCTTGGCCAGGGATACCATGATCACTGTTAAGCTCTAGCATGTTTAAAAACATCATGAAATCAGGATCATCACCACTGAAACCATCACAGCACTTTGTTGATTTTTCTACACCTTTCACATGCTCAACAGAAACGAGCTATGATTAAATTCGAAGCCTTTTTTTTTTTTTTTTCAGGGAGGGGAACACCATCATTTGTCTTGTATTTTGATAAGTCCCATTGTCTTACTGTCTTAATTTACTAACAAGGAATTGAGGCTCAGAGAAGTTAAGTACTTGCCAAGGATCACAAAGCAGTAAGTGGGGGAACTGAATTTTAAAACTAGGTCTTTGCATCACTTAAGCTCATTTCTTTCTACTATGTGAAATTGCCTTCATTCTCAATTTACCTTATTATCATAGCCAATAATTCAAATTACTACAGTCTTTATAGGTCAGAAACCTACTTTTGTTCGAGAAATGGAAAACAAACAGTTGTCATTAATTATTAATGAACAATTTGTGGCAAAGTTCAATTTTAAAGCTTTCATTTTGCCAGAGGCAATCCATTATTTATTTATTTATTTATTTTTTTTTTATTTGAGTGATAAAAATACTTCAAGTTTTCATTCTGTGCATTTTTGTGCTTGTCTGCAATTATAGGGTCCAAATTGGAAATCTTACCTTCCATAGCAAATTAAGATGCATTTCCTTGGGCATTTGTGCTTGTAATGCTGGAAGCAGTTCCTTTACTCATCTTATTTATGATGATAATGCTATAGGACAGATACCATAGCTAGCCCTACTTTACAAATAAGAACATTGTGGTACAGAGAAGTTAAGTAACTTGCCCGAGACCACAGTGCTGGTAAATGGTGGAATTAGAATTTGAACCTATGTGATCGGACTCCAGTTTCTATGATGATCTTATTCACAAGGTTGTATTACTAATAAAAAGAAACAATGTGCCAAATGACTACAAATTGTTTTTTCATTAGAGCCCAGATTGTACATGGAATGGCCTGTAAGTCAAGCACGGAGTTATTGCTGGTCTGCAGTGAGTTTGCCATAGGATAGCCTGCAATTAAACTGTGGGTACCATCCCTAGCTATCATGCCTCAGCCGAGAGAGCTGGAGGGAGTCAGCATTCAGAGTTTCTCCAACTTCTTATAGCTGTCCCCACTCTCTAAAAGCTACTCCTCTTTCACCAGGATGGGGGCTAATCAGTGTTGGAAAGAAAGTGGGAAGAGAGAGACTGTCTGGTATATGTGGTCATTCAAATGCTCAAGAGTTTTTGGGTTTTTTTCTCACAACCATAGTAATCCAAACTGAAAAGTAAGCATTATCCAAAGAATTCAAATTACCATTCTTTACATAGTTCTTAGCACAACGATTATTAGACTCTTACTAAGTGCTCACCCTCCCCTGACACTGTGCTTTATAAACATGGACTTATGATCCAATTTCAAACTCCAAGAACATGAGCAAGTCAATCTGTTCATTACAAATCACCACTGAGATAAGACCCTAGGAGATGTTTGATGGCTACACAGCATACACAGATACATATCTGCGCTATATAGAAAACACACATTAAAAAGATATCATACATACTTATACATTTCAATATACAAATGAAGAAACTCATTTCCTCACTGTGGGAACAGATACTCTTTGTGCATAACACATATAGACAGATGGTTGGGATTAATTGCTTAAAGGTAATGCCAGTGACGTTTTCCCTTTGTAAAAAGATACCATCACACAGAGACAAGTGTTCTAATAATGGAAATACCCCCCTCCCCTCTCCACTCCCCTTACGATTGCTGCTTAGCCTAAGTATACTCTAAGTTCTTATCTCATGTTTACATTTTTAAGAAGTATTACCATTTATAATTACTATGTTCATTCTTTGTTTAAGAGTAAAACAAACATTTCATAAACTATGGATTATCAATATTCTCCCAATGTCCACACAGGAATCCAAGCCCTTCTGGTTCCAAAATAATTGAGCAAAACTTTAACTTTGTTGTATTATAGGATTGTATGGTATAATTAAAATATGTTCTCATAGCAATAAAAGAATTAAATTATGTACTCAAAGTTTCAGAGCAAAACATCATAGGTAGAGACAGGATTTTTCAAATAGCATAATTGTTTCAAGTTTCCACTTACTTTGTTAAATGGCCCAAAGTTACAAAAGGGAATATGAAAGCAGGGCACATTTAAGGGTCCTTTCCCCTCTGGCCCATAAAGAAACAGAGAAGGGCAATCATTCTTAATACTCACAATACAAAAAGACAGAGTGGGGGTGTGGGAAGCCTTCATTTAACCTCTGAGAACTGTTTTTTTTTTAATTCAATTAGGAGATATGTCAACAACTGAGTTTCAAAGCCTCAAAATAAACATACTGCTGGGGATTCACTGTCAATGATATTTTAATATAAATAGCCCTTTAGGGAAAAGAAAAGTTAATCTGGTATGGCTAACTCTAGAGAGGCATTAAAAGCAAACACACATAGTACAAAACTACCATATTTCATCAAATCCAAGACACCATCAATTGCAATCTGAGAGATGTTGAAATTTGAAACAAATGTGTACCCTACAGTAGATGGCATAAGGTAAGTATGTGACAGTCCCAGCTTCAGGGGGTATCTACAACATTATTTCAATTACTTATTGCAAACCACAACCTCCCTCCTAAGGCATTTTTAAATCTACCACTCAGCAGATCTCCAGGTGATATCTTAGTGTGGGAGGTCAACAGAGAATAGGTGATTTCTGTATCATTTGTCCTTTTTATTCTGGGAGAAATGTTTGTTATCATAAACCATTGATATACTTAAGCATTTTTAGAAGACCTCAGAGGAAAATCAGAACTCAGTTTAATTTTTTATATTTCTGTTTCAGAATGATCCTTGGAGTGCCCTTTGAGACCCCCCAAAAAAAAAATTCAATTTTTATGAAGTTCAGTTATGCTGATTGTTCTGACCAAAAAAATTCTTCATTGAATTTGTCATTTTGAGAAAAGTAATTAACTTAAAATGCAGGAATTTTGACAGTTATTCTTTTGACAAAAATAACTGAATAAGAGACAGTTAGTTTACAATTCTTCTCCTGGCACCAAAAACAGCCAAATTTCCCTATTTAATTCTGTAGTTACGAAAGAGACAAATATTTGTAAAATGAAAAAATAAAAAATTTCATAGGCGACACCAAATTCATTTTGTCATAAGACATCTATTATAAAAGAATTTTTTTCTATACAAGTTAGCACAAACATACTTGACAAGACATTAAAATAATTCTGTGCAAATTATTTGCCAATGGATATAAGTTACGGTCATCTGCAGACGGCCTGCTTCCTTGTACAATTTCCATGTTTTTAAAATAGTTTTTCAACCTATAACTAGACTAAACTCTAATGTTATGAATTTATAGAATGACTTTGCTTGCCATCATTTTTAAAGTAGAATTGTAGAAACATATTTTCCCTGCTACATTTCAAAATATTTTCAACCATTAAAAGAAAATAAATTTTAAAGACACTTGTGCTAATATGTATGACATATTTGTTTCTTCTACAGAGAAGTACAAGAGCCAGAACTTGGCTTTGGTAACAATGAAATATGCTATGGTGACTTCCAAGCACTGTGTTGTTCCATAATGGAAAACAAGTGGGAGGAGTTTTGAAGGTCTGTCAGAAACTGCCACTTCTGGGTGGCAAGTAGGATTTCACTAGGCCTAAGGGACATTGCGAAACCCTCATCCCAGCCATCTGTGGCTTTGTATCTGCAATTCTGCTGCAAGCCAGTTAGGAGAATAACAAGTAGAAACTATTTTGGCAACAAAGCAAAAAATAAGCATCCAAAAACAAACATCTCCCCACAAACTGTTGGATTTTCTGTTGGATTCAAATCATACAAGGCACGAATTTTTAGAAAGTGCATATGCTAAACTCACTGGAAAAAGCCGAAGGGACTAGACGTTCTCTCTCCATCCAGAGCAAAGAAGAGTAAAGAAAATCAAGGATGCAAAGAAACATTTAGTCCAAAGGACTAAAGGGTCCATGCAAACCCCAGCCTCCATGACCCTGAGACCAGAAGAACTAGATGGTGCTTGGCTACCACTGCTGACCATTCTGAAAGGGATCACACCAGGAGGTCCAAGACAGAGTACAGGAAAATATGGAACAAAACCCAAAACCATAAAAAATACCAGGCTTACTGGTTTGATGAAGAATGGAGGACCCCCACGATTACCGTCCTTAGACACCCTTCAAGCTTGGAACTGAACTTACCCCCATGACTCAACTTTCAGTCAAACAACAGACAGGCCTATAATAGTAGTAATGCCAGGAGGATATGCACTCATTAGAGGAATCCAGCATATGAGATCAAGAGGCCATGACCCTGAGACCAGAAGAACTAGATGGGAAGGACTTGATCCATGAAGAACTTGATCCATGGGATCAAGAAAGGAAATTTTCTGTTTGTGATGACTGTTGAAAGGAGAGAGGAAATGCAGGAAGCATCAAAACTAGATGAAGGAATACACAGTCACTATACTAAAAAGAATTGGTCAGTGTTCATTTCAACAGGTAGCATATGACGAACTGATGGTATTGACAAAGTCCAAACTGTATGAAGGCATCGGTAAAAAACAAGGCTCCAGGACTGACAGAATACCCAGTGAGATATTTCAACAAACAGATGCAACACTGCAAGTGCTCACTCATCTATGCCATGAAATTTGGAAACAGCTACTTGGCTAACTGACTAAGAGATCCATATTTGTGCACATTCCAAAGAAAAGTGATCCCACAGAATGTGGAAAATATCAAACAATATCATTAATATCAAAAACAACTAAAATTTTGCTGAAGATAATTAAAAAATGGTTGCAGCAGTACATCAACAAGGAATTGCTACAAATTCAAACAAGATTCAGAAAATGTGGAATAAGGGATATCATTGCTGATGTCAAATGGATTTTGGCTGAAAGCCAAAAGATGTCTACTTTTTTTTTTTTTTTGGCTATGCAAAGGCATTTGACTATGTGGTTCACAACAAATTATGGGTAACAGTGTAAAGAATGGGAATTCCAGAACATTTAATTGTGCTCACAAGGAACCCACACACAGACCAAGAAGTAGTCATTCTAAAAGAACAAGGAGATACTGCATGTTTTAAAATCAAGAAGGGTGTAAGTCAGAGTTGTATGCTTTCACCATATTTGTTCAACCTGCATGCTGAGAAAATAACCTAAAAAGCTGGACTATATGAAAAAGAACATGGTATCAGGATTGGAGGAAGACTCATCAACCTGCAATATGCAGATGATACAACCTTGCTTGCTAAAAGTGAAGAGGACTTGAAGGACTTACTGATGAAGATCAAAGACTACAAATATCAATATGGATTGTACCCCAACATAAGGAAAACAAAAGTCCTCACAACTGGACCAATAAGCAACATCATGACAAATGGAGAAAAGATTGACATTGTCAAAGACTTCATTTCATTTGGATCCACAATTAATGACCATGGAAGCAGCAGTCAAGAAATCAGGGAATGTATTGCATAGGGCAAATCTGCTGCAAAAGATCTCTTTAAAGTGTCAAAGAGCAAAGATACTATTTTGAGGGCTAAGGTGTGCCTAATCCAAATCATGGTATTTTCAATCACTTCATATGCATATGAAAGCTGGGCAATGAATACGGAAGGTCAAACAAGAATTTATGCCTTTGCATTACGGTGTTGGTGAATAATACTGAATATACCATGGACTGACAGAAGAATGAACAAACCTATTTTAGAAGAAGTAAGGCCAGAATGCTCCTTAGAAACAAGGATGGTGAGATTTCATCTCATGTACTTTGGACATGTCATTAGGAAGGACCAGTCTCTGGAGAAGGACATTGTGCTTGGTAAAGCAGAGGGTCAGGAAGAGAAAGCAGTGTTTCATTCTGTTGTACATGCAGTTGCTATGAGTCAGAACAAACTCCATGCCACCTAGGAAGAGCAACAAACTTACCATGCAAGACAGCAATTACATTCTAGGGCATTTATCCTAGAGAAATGAAAGTTTACATGCACAGAAACGCCTGTATGTTAATATTCATAGCAACTTTAATACAGCAAAACTGAAAACAATCAACATGTTCTTCAACAGTTGAATGCCTAAATAAACTGTGATACATATACCATGGACTATTACCAGTTACTAGTTGGGAGCTCTGGTAGCATAGTGGCTAAGGCACTTGACTGCTAACCAGAAGGCTGGCGGTTCAAACCCACCAGCCACTCCTCGGAAGGAAGA
>NW_006922364.1:672341-676164 GCF_000298275.1 Orycteropus afer afer
CCCTCTCGGGAGGGTAACAAGGGAAAGTGTTCAGTGCAGATCAGTGAGTAAGCACAAGCCCGCCTTGTTTCAGTACCTACGCTTAAACTGCCCCCTGGCCACACAGTGATACTGCCTTGCAAACCCAAGGAGGGGTCGCTATGAATCAGGTCTGACTTGATGGCACATAACAACAACAACAACAGTTACTATCATGCTGATTCTGACTCATTGAAACCCCTTACGTGTCAGAGCAGAATTGTGCTCAGCAGGGTTTTCAATGGCTGATTTTTTTAAAAGTAGATATCCAGGCCTTTCTCCTGAAGTGTCTCTGTGTAGACGCAATCTCCAGCTTTTCGGTTGGCAGCCAAGCACACTAACCATGTGCCCCACCAGGGATTCCCCATGGAATACTACTCAGCAATGAAAAGGAATGAACTATTGATATATGCAACTTGAAAAGATCTCAAGGGCATTTGAGCAAAAATATCCAATCTCAATAGGTCACATACTGTATAATTCCATTAATACAACATTCTTGGAATGACAAAGTTAGAGATGGAAAAGAGATTAACGGTTTCCAGGGGATAGGGATGGTAACAGTAAAAATACAGTATGTCAGATGGTGATAAGTGCTGTGGATAAAATAAAGTGGCCTAAGGAGGACAGGTAGGGACCATTTGGGAAGGGGAGTATTGCTATTTTACATTGGCTGGCCAGAAAGGCTGCTCTGGCAGAAGTAAGAGAATGATCCGAGTAGTACACAAGGAAGAGAGAGTAGAAGGGTAAACTCCCTGCACCAGAACCATACTCAGTGTATTCAAATAAGAGCAATGGGGTCAGTGTAGCTGAAGTAAGGAGGAAGTAGAGGAGAAGAAGAGATAATTGAAAGACTGAGAAGGTTGAGAAGAAAAGGAGGCCAGATCACTGAAAGGCCTTATAGGAAATTATATGGATTTTGGCTATTTGCTGATTGACATGGGAAAGCTACTGAAAGGTTTTGAGTAGAGGTTTTAGACCAGTACTTAAAAACAGTGACTGTTATGTAGTAGGTATTCAGCAAATAGTTGTTGATGGGTTGACATGCTTTGGCTTATGGTACCACTCTGTTATGGACCACTCTGGCTGCTGAATGGAGAATGGTGTCAGGAAAAAAAAAAAAAAGGCATAATCTCCATTGAGGGCAATTTCACAATATCTGTCAAAATGGCCAATGTAGATAGCCTATGAAAAAGGAATTCCTCTTCTAGGAATATATCCAACAGATATACTCATACATGTATGAAATGATGTATCTACATGGTTGCTTACTATATGACAACAGTAGAGTAGAAACAACATAAGTGGCTATTACAAAAGGAGACAAGATAGGTAAATTATGGACCACTCATAAACAGAGTACTATGCACCTATGAACAAGAAAGAGAAAGCTCCTTATGCAATGATATGGAACAGTCTTCAAGATATATGTTAGGTGAAAAAAGCAAGGCATAATCCAATGCTATCATTTATATAAAAAAGGAAAATGGAGGAGAAAAATATATGTATTTGCATGTACATACAGAAAAAGACTCTCTCCATAAGAAAACATAAGAAACCGTAGCATTAGTTGTCTCCAGGAATGAGAATAGGGTGGCAAGAGGGACCAGGAAGGGAAGAAGCCTTTGTACCACATGTATGTACTTTCTCAAACTTTTGGATTTTAAACTATGTGACTAAAAAAAAAAAAAAAAAAAAAAATCAGTAACATTAAGACTAGCTTTACTATTTTAAAATTACTTACACACCTTGGCTGGGGAGAGAGGGAGAAAAAACATGAGACTTAGAAATATGTAGGTGTGCATACAATTTCAGCCTTAGTAGGGATATAACCTTAGATAAGCCACATAATGTTTTTGAACCTCATTTTCCCTCTTTGTAAATGGGATTTTTATTCTACAACCCTTATTTCATCTTTATCTAAAGTTAACCCATCTACTGAGCATTACAATCCACTCTCTTTTGTCTACTCAAGTATGTTGCTCCAGCAACTCTGCCTTTTCCCCCCAGCATCAACAGTATTTTTTTACTCTTGATTAGCTCATTTCCTTCAGCATAAAATATGCATTTTTTCTTCCATCTTCAAAAAAAACACAAAAAACAAAACCCTCTGACTTCATTTCCCCCTTCCGCTAGCACCCTATTTCTTGGCTCTTCTCTAGGCCTAAGTCTTTCACAGAGCTGTCCATAGTTACTGTCTCTAATTCGTCTTCTCTTAAACTCACTCCAGCCAAGTTTTTGCCCTTTCACTGACTGACCTGTAAATTGCTATTGCCTTTGTCACCAACAAACTCTATGTTACAAAATACAGTGTTCAAAATTCAGTCTTCCTGTTGTTTCCAATTAATAGCATCCTTGATAAGCTTCAACTTGGAATTGTTGTTTTTGTCAATTGCCATTGAGTCAGCTCCAACTCATAGAGATCCCATGTACAACGTAACAAAATGTTGCCTGGTACTGTGCCATCTTCATGATTGTCAGTATGCTCAAGTCCATTGTTGTGGCCGTTGTGTATTTGGAATGCCTTCCAACCTGGGGGTTCATCTTCCAGCAATATATCAGAGAATATTCTGTTGTGATTCTGAAGGTTTTCATTGGATAATTTTGGAAGTTGATTGCCAGGCCCTTCCTCTTAGCCTGGAAGCTACATTGTAACCTGTACAATGTGGTTGACCCCTGCTGATATTTGAAATACTAGTGGCATAACTTCTAGCATCATAGCAATACACAAGTCACCACAGTATGACAAACTTCCATGTAAGTAGCAGTAACTTGGCTTTAAAGTTAAACCTCACTGGTTGCCTCTTCTCAATTTTCATTGCTGGTTCTTTTCTTCTCCCCATCATTTAATGTTAGTCCATGCTCCTGTTCCCTTCTCCATCTATTGTCCCTCTCTTGTTGATTGCATTCAGTCTCATGGCTTTAAATAACATCCATATTATAATCACTCTTGACTTTTTCCTTTGATGTCCCAAACCAAAAAACCCACAGCTGTCAAGGTGATTCTCATTCATAGTGACCCTATAGGACAGAGTAGAACTGCCACATAGAGTTTCCATGACTGTAATCTTTAAGGAAGCAGACTGACATGTCTTTGTCCTACAGAGTGGTTGGTATATTTGAACTGCCAAACTTCTGGTTAGCAGTTGAGTACTTTAAGCACCATGCCAACAGAGTGCCTCTGGATGCCCAAAAGACATCTCTAATTCAATATGTCCAAACGTGAACTTCTGTTCTTCTGTCAAAAACTGCTCATATTTAGCCCCCCTGTCCAAGCTGACTTTAATTCCAATCTTTTCAGCTGCTTAAGCCAAAAGCCTTAGATATCCTTGATATCTTGGTTCTCCCTTATATCCTACCATCCAATCCATCAGGGAATCATCTAGGCAGAACCTTCAAAATATATACAGAAGAGGACCTCATTTACAAGCTCTGGTGGTGCTGTGGTTAAGGCATTGGGATGCTAACCAAAAGGTCAGAGGTTCAAACCTACTAGCTGCTCCATGGGAGGAAGGTGAGGCAATCTACATCTGAAAAGATTTACAGCTTATGGAAGTCCAGTGGGGGTCACTATGAGTTGGAATTGATTCAATGACAGTAGGTTTTTTTTTTTTAGAATCTCATTTAACCTCCTTCACCACCACCATCCTGACCTAGGCCACTATAACCTCACACTTAGATTATTCCAAGAGCTTTCTGACAGATGCCGGCTAGCAGGTGTCCATGCTTCTACTCTTCTCAAAAGGACAGTGTGATCATTTTAAAAAGTATGATAGATCATGTCATTTCTTTTTTTTTTTTTTTT
>NW_006922364.1:682264-749490 GCF_000298275.1 Orycteropus afer afer
CCAAAGTAGGATGTGGAACCATGTTTTCATGTAGTTAATTATGCTATTTGAGCTTAATGTCCCCTGTGGCCATGGTCCCAAGACCATAGGTCTAACTACTTGCTCTCTCTGGGTAGCTGTAACTCTCTCACATCTTTTAAATCTTTGCCCAAATCTCACCTTCTCAATGAGTCCTGCCCTGACATCTCTATTTAATGGTGCCCACATATATACATGTGCATATGTGCACACACATGTACACACATTCCTGACTCCCTTACCTGCCTGTACTATTACTTTTTCCATAGTCCTATCATCTTGGAGCTTATCCCAACACTTATTATTTTTTTTTAATGTTTATAGTTTGGCTGTCTCCTCAGCTAAACAATAAGGTCTATGGGATCATTGTCTGTTTTGTTCACTGATGCTGATGTATCTCAAGCACCTAGAAAAATGTCTGGCACTAAGTAAATATTCAATAAATATTTGTTAAATAAATCATACTAGTACTCTTGCTTCCATAACTTCTACTATCATCATTAATGTTAGATATTCAAAAGTAATAAATGGTTACAAGTCTTAACTAGGTTTCCAAATCACAAAACTAAAACATAGGACTATGTCAGCAATCTCCTACTCCCACACAGAATAACAAAATTTCACAAAGCTGAGAGTTGAAACAGAGGAGAATATCTTATCTTGTGATCACAGAACATACAATATTAGCCCTTTTCCTCACTAAATCCCCCCCTACAGGGTGTTACTCTATTAAGGGTTTTTGTTTTTTTTCCTTAATAATTTTTTTTTTCTGGATAAGAGGTATATGAATGTTCATAAAACATTGGACATGGCATTGAATTGAACTTCATTCTAGTTCAGCGAACATGAAAAATATAAAGAAAAAAGTAGTCTGTAAGTATCAGGCATACCTAGATAAATGATGAGGCAAACAAATTAAAAGGAAACAAATATGTATACACATATTTGTGAATGTCTAGAGAGACACAGAAATGGTTTCTTAATCTGATTATCTAATTAACCATAATAACCATTTTCTATCTATGCTAGATAGGAAAATGTAATTACCTTGATTAAATCTGGCATTCAGAGCTCATTAGGATTACAGTGCAAATTAAAATGATGCTTTTGTAGGTACTCTGACAAAGCATGCTGTGAGGCCGAGATTTGGATGAAGGATGAATGGATGGGGATGAATGAACACAAGGTTCCCTTTGGTATAACATATGACCTCAGCCCCTCCCCAGTGTGTCTCAAAGATTACAGAAGTTGACTTTCTGGTTTTACTAAAAATGACTCTGTGTTCTGAAAAACTGCTTTATTTTCTATGTACTGGTGTAAACTATACCAATGTTGAAAGTGATTTGTAAAAATACTTTGTGGGTTTTCATTAGACTCCCATGACTATGCAAAGATGCATAACTTTAGTATAAATAATTACCACCACCCTCAAACTGTGTTTCCGAATGAATCTTGCAAACCCACAGCTGTCAGATGAAGTACAGAAAAGACAGACCTCCTTCTGGCACAACTTCAAATGCCTCAGTGGAGACAGATAAAAGTCAAAGTTTATATTGAAGCCCTATAGCGCCCATGGATAGAGAAGAAACTTACCAATACTTTATGGTAAACTACTTAACACACTTCCCCTCCCATGAATTATAAAAAGGATTGGCTTTCAGAAGCTCAGGACCAGTGGCTTCACGGGGTTCCACTAGTCACTTCCATGCTGCAGACAAAGCCACGTACAAACATCACACGCTGATGAACTGATAAGGGGACCTGGTACATCTCTTTAGACTTGTTCTTTTCTTTGACCCCTGTGACAGCATTCCTGTTCCACTAATCCAAAGAAGGACTTAAAGAGAATGGTATTCTTCTTTTGATACTAGTGGACCTTTTAAATTCTGGATAGCAAGGGGTTCCTGAGGATTCTAGTGCTCAGTCTATATGTAAAGTTTTAAACTTATCTACTGGCATAGAGGAAGTTACTCATGGAAGAAATATCTTTGTGCATAACACACAGTCTGGCTATGCTGAGATAGCTGGTTGAAATGAAAAAAAGTATCAATCAGTGCTTTTAAACAGAAAATTTAAAAACGTCACTTGAAGGTAGGAGTATAATGGTAGAGAAAACCCTGTTCATAATAACCATTAAAAAGATATAATACTTAAATATAAACTTAAAAAGAAAAGCTTTAAAACATATATGAACTCAGTATTTGAGTTGAGCTGTAGAAAGCTCATTGGATTGTAGCAATTAAACATGGAATAATACTATAGGTCTGTGGAATAATATTTATTCATTCAACATTATTTGTAGTATCTACTATGTCCCTGCACTGTTTAGTCATAACAATACTGAAATGTATAAGACACTGCTCCTACTTTCAAAGAATTCACAAAATACTAGAAGACACAGACCATAAATAGGGCAAGTTGAGAAATGTAGATGTGTTTGAGGAGTTATAAATAATTAAACTAGAAAGAATTAAAATAAAAGATCATAGATTTAAAAGAGTTGGAAAGTAGTTTGTGCCAGACTTGAAATTTTCTAAAGGAAATTTGAAAAAGCAACCATATATGAATGATACTATAAAGCTCACCTGAACAACCCAAATGTAGACTTAAACAAATAGAAAGACATCCCTTGTTCTTGGTTGGGATACTTCAATATCATTTTTTAAGAAAAAAAAAAAAATTGTCTGTTCTCTTTATTTAATTTAAGGAGCTCTAGTGGCATAGTGGTAAAGCATTTGAGTGTTCAAACCCACCAGCCACTCTTGTGGGAAGAAGATGAGACAATCTACTTCCGTAAAGATTTACAGCTTTGGAAACTCAATGGGAGTCATTATGAGTCAGAATTAACTTGATGGCAGTGGGTTGGGTTGGGTTTTTATTTAATTTATATATTGTGTGAAATCCTAATAAGTATTTTTCTAGAAATAAATAAACTTTATTAAATACTAAAGTTCACATAAAAATACAACCACACAAAAATATCTAGGACAGAAAATGGAAAGAAAGAGCTGTGCAGAGGGGGATAGCCAGAGCAGATATGATAACTTGCTACAAAGTCTATCTGACTAAAGTGGTATGGTCCTAGAGCATGAACAGACCGACAGACAGACCAGCAAAACAAAACAGAAGGTCCAGAGAGAGGCCCGGCCTCAGATGGAAATTAGTGTATGCAGTGTAGTAAATTACTTTGTGTGGCTTTTCTACCCATAAGTCTTTGTAAACTCCAAGGTGGGATTTGCTATGAGCAACTGAGGAGCTCCTGATTGCTGAAGGTTTCCACCTGGAGTATTTCTGTTGGGAGTGGCACAAAACAATGTTCTGGGAGGTGCCCACTCTCTCTCAGGTGCTTAGAGTTCTGATGCTATAATTGGCTAGTTTGACCACCCTGCCGGGCTCAAAAGGAGGAGGCCTCCTAGAGGCAGAACTCTCTCTGACTGCTGGTTGAGGAAGACATGCTGCTGAAACAGACCCGGGCTCCTGAGACATGCATTGCTGGGAAAGAGATGCGAGAGACACACATTGCTGGGAAAGAGACTGTGAGAGACTGTTGGCTGAGGGACGGTGGGCTGGGAGAGAGACTGAGCATTTTCCCTGAATTTGAGTTGTAGCCTGTGGTGCTTCCCTAATAAACCCCATAATCTGTGAGCTCTGTGTGGCCACCGCAGTGAATTATCAAACCCAGGAGAGAGGTGGTGGGTGCTTTGGGAGGAACGGTTGGTGAAAGGGCTGGAGGGAGGCAGCATGTCTGGCCTTGCAGTAATAGGCCTTGGGTTACTGCTGGTAATCCTGTCTTTCTCTTGTGGGATTAGAGGAGGTCAGAACATGTGGCCTCCTTGCCTTTTTTTGCAGTGTATGATACAAGGGATTTTTCAATAAATAGTATTGAGACAAATGGATAATCATTTGGAAAAATGATAAATGTGCCACACATATGTATAAATTCTAGATTGATCAAATATTTTTAAAATAAATAATATATACTTTATTTAAAAAATTAACGAACTTTTCTATAATTCCTTCATAATGTGGGAGAAGAAAAGTCTTTCTAACTGTTATCTAAAATCCAGATTCAGCAAAAAGGTTAGATATATTTGATTATCTAAATAAACTATATAGCAAAAATACAATAAGCAAAGTCAAAAGCCAAATTATAAATAAGAAGAAACTGTCTGCAAACATATCATAGGTAAAGAGCTAATGTTCCTAATTTTAAAGAACTTTTCAAAGTTGATGAAAAAGAGAGAAAATATACTGTAGAAAAATGGTCAAAAGGCATGAATACATAATGCACTAAAAAGATATAAAATGACATTAAAATATTAGAAAGATGTTTAATTCCACTTAAAAGAGAAACATATATTGAAAATACATTGAAATATCTGAGGCTAAGAGAAAATTTCCTTATATACAGAGCTGATAGGAAGGCAACAATGGTACACCCATATGGAGGGGGATATCACAGTATCTAACAAAACTCTATGCATTTATATTTTGACTTAGTAACACCATGGCTACAAAGACCCAAATAGGAATTCATTCCAATTATGTACCTCCAAAAATAAAAAAACACATATGCACACGTTATTCACTGCATCAGTATTAATAATTACAAATATTGGAAACTACCTCAAATTCCAAACATAGGATATTAGATAAACTAGGTCACACTCTTACAATGGGAATACTAAAACAACAACCCATTTCCATTGCACCAATTCTGACTCAAAGCAACCTTATAGGACAGAGTAGAACTGCTCTATAGGGTTTTCAAGGCTATAAATCTTTACGCATAAGAGGCAGTCTTTCAAACAGAACAAGGGGATACTGCATGGTAAAATCAGGAAAGGTAAGTGTCAGGCTATATCCCTTCAACAAACTTACTCAATCTGTATGAAAAGCAAATTACCTGAGAAGCTGGACTGTATGGAGAAGAACGTGGCAGCAGGATTGGAGGAAAACTCAATAATATGCACATGACACAACCATGCTTGCTGAAAGCAAAGAGGTCTTGAAGCACTTATGGATGAAGATAAAAAACTACAGCCTTCAGTATGGATAACATCCCAACATAAAGGAAACAAAAATCCTCACAACTGGACCAATAAGCAACACCATGATAAATGAAAGAAGTTTGAAGTTCTGAAGGATTTCATTTTACTTGGATGCACAATCAACACCCATGGAAGCAGCAATCAAAAAATCAAATGATGCATTGTATTAGGCAAACCTGCTGCAAAAGACCTCTTTAAAGTGTTAAAGAGCAAAGATATCAGTTTGAAGATCGAGAAGTGCCTAACCCAAGCCAAGGTATTTTCAATCACCTCATATGCATGTGAAAGTTGGACAATGAATAAAGAAGACTGGTCACAAAGATGTTGAACATACCATAGACTGCCAAAAGAACAAATGAATCTGTCTTGAGAAGTACAGCCAGAATGTCCCTTACAAGCAAGGATGGTGAGACTCTGTCTTTGCACTTTGGTCATTGTGGTGTAGTAAATTATTTAGTGTGGCTTTTCTACCCATAAGTCTTTGTAAACTCCAAGGTGGGATTTTCTATGAGCAACTGAGGAGCTGAAGGTGTCTACCTGGAGTATTTCTGTTGGGAGTGGCACAAAACAATGTTCTGGGAGGTGCCCACTCTCTCTCAGGTGCTTAGAGTTCTGATGCTATAATTGGCTAGTATGACCACCCTGCCAGGCTCAAAAAGGAGGCCTCCTGGAGGCAGAACTCTCTCTGACTGCTGGTTGAGGAAGACGTGCTGCTGAAAGAGACACGCACCCCTGAAAGAGACACGTGCTGCTGGGAAAGAGACACATGAGACACACATCGCTGAATGAGACACCGAGAGACCAGCACTGCAGGGAAAGAGACTGTGAGAGACTTTTGGCTGAGGGACGGTGGGCTGGGAGAGAGACTGAGCGTTCTTCCTGAACTTGAGTTGTAGCCTGGTGCTTCCCTAATAAACCCCATAATCTGTGAGTTCTGTGTGGCCACTGCAGTGAATTATTGAACCCAGGAGAGAGGTGGTGGGTGCTTTGGGAGGAACGGTTGGTGAAAGGGCTGGAGGGAGGCAGCATGTCTGGTCTGGCAGGAATAGGCCTTGGGTTACTGCTGGTAATCCTGCCTTCCCCTTGTAGGGTTAGAGGAGGTCAGAACATGTGGCCTCTTTGTCGTTTTTGCAGTGATATTGTCAGAAGGGACCAGTCCCTGGAGAAGGATATCATGCTTGGTAAAGTAGAGAACCAGCGAAAAAGAGAAGACCTTCAGTGAGATGACATTGTGGTCACATCTGTCTCCGGTAGAGCTGCTAGTGGGTTTGTACTGCTAACTTTCTTTTTTTTTTTTTTTTACTTTTATTGTGGTGAAAACACACATAACAAGACATTTGTCAACATAACAACTTCTCCATTTACAGCTCTAACCACTGACTTTTCACTTAGCAGTCAAGTGCCTAACTACTGTGCCACCAAGGCTCCTTCAATGTACTGCTGTTGTTGTTGTTGTGTGCCGTCAAGTCGAACCCAACTCATAGCGACCCCTCCTTGGGTTTCCAAGGCAGTATCACTACCATCTGTATCATTCTGCTGTGCATGGGGTCGCTATGAGTTGGAAACGACTCGACGGCACTTAACAACAACAACATCACTACGGAAGTAGATTGCCCCATCTTCACTATGCTACCAGAGCTCCTTTCAATGTACTAGGCAGATGTAAAAAAAAAAAAAAGAGAGAGAGAGAGAGAGAGAAAGAAAGAAAGAAAAGAAGAAAGCACTCTCTGAACTAATATGGAATGATTTCCAGGATACATTACGTATCAGAACAAAACAAAACAATACATATAGTATGCTACCTTTTGTGTAAGAGAGGGGGGAAATAAATCTACATTTCTTAGCTTGTTTTTGCAAAAGGAAACATGGGAAGAATAAACTACAATGAAATTTGTTGTCTACAAAGGGGTAAGGCGGGAGGAAAAACAGGTTAGAAGAGAGAGGAGTGAGTGACACTTCTGAGTACATCTTTTTGTATACTTTTGACACTTGGAAGAATGTTAATGTTGCTTATGTTTTTTAAAAAATACATTTAAATCAATACACATAGGGTAAACCTTAAAGTTGAATGTAAACAGAAATAAATGATCCCAACTGTGTTCCAAATGAAAAGCAGAACCATATTGGGGGTGGGGCAGGCTGGGGAAGAACTAATCCAAGTGACTTTAGAACACAGTACTTTAATTAAATACCCTCTGTCTAGGAAAACAGCAAATCCTGAATATTTTTAGTAGGTTGTTTTTCACAGTGGTATGAGTGCAGCAATCCTGAAATAATTTTTGTTTTTGTTTGTACATTGTAGAATTAAGCAAATGAGTAAATGTGTTGACATTAGTTGGGAAACAGGTCTCTCACTGTGTAAAAAATGAGGTATGAATATGGAACGGACAAAGGCAAGGAAGAACCCTAAGGGGTTAGATTAGAATGACAGATACGATTATGTTGTTGTTGTTATTTGCCGTTGAGTCAGACCCGACTCATAGCGACTCCTCCTTGGGTTTCCGAGGCAGTATCACTACGGAAGTAGATTGCTCAACCTTCCTTCCGAGGAGTGGCTGGTGGGTTTGAACCGCCAGCCTTCTTGTTAGCAGTCAAGTGCCTTAGCTGGTAGCATAGTGGCTAAGACACTTGCCTGCTAACCAGACGGCTGGCGGTTCAAACCCACCAGCCACTCCTCGGAAGGAAGGTGGGGCAATCCTACTTCCATAGTGATACGGCCTCAGAAACCCAAGGAAGGGTCAACTATGAGTCGGGTCCCACTCAAAGGCAGTGAGTTTGGTTTTTTATGCTATCAGAGATCCTATATAATATCTTAGTATATATAAATAAGTTCTAGTAGTACAGTGCCCAAGGCATTTGACTACCAACCAGAATGTTGACAATTTAAACCCAACAGCTGTTTCATGGAAGAAAGATGGGGCAATCTACTTCCATAAAGATTTACCACCTGGGAAACCCATTGGGGGTCGCTATGAGTCAGAATTGACTCAATGACAATGGGTTTGGTTTTTGCTTTAGTTTAATATATATAGTTAACTACATGTATGAAGGAGCTCTGGTGGTGTAGTGGGTAAGACATTTGGTTGCTAACCAGAAGGTCTGCTGTGCAAACCTACCAGCTGCTCTGTGGAACAAAAATGAGGCAATCTACTTCCATAAAGATTCCCAGCCTTGGAAACACAATGGGAATTACTATGAGTTGGGATCAAATTGATGGCAGTGAAAAAAACATATGTATAACTTTATAAACCTATATAGGTTTATATTTATAGAACTATAATCCAAAAACCAAACTCACTGCCGTCGAGTAGGATCTGACTCATAGTGACCCCTCCTTGGGTTTCCGAGGCGGTACATAACAACAACAACAACAACATCACTACGGAAGTAGATTGCCCAACCTTCCTTCCAAGGAGAGCTGGTGGGTTTGAACCGCCAGCCTTCTGGTTAGCAGTCAAATGCCGTAGGCACTATGCCACCACAGGTCCCACAGAACTATATATAACCATATCTATTTATACACACACACACATATATGTATGTATATATGCCTTTTGTCTAATAAATATGCTGGGGCAGTAAATATATAATACTAGTCTGGAGCACTTTGTAGTGACAAAAAGTAAGGAAGTGCTAAAATAATAGTAATAATAAACCCACAACGAAGATCCATATCAAAAAGACGACCCAGGAACAAACTGAAAGAGCTCCCAGTGGCAAAAGCTGGAACAATTTGAGCAATAAAATAAGTAAATATTAGAGGTTAAATAAATACCCATCAGCACATACTGATATGAAGAAATAATTGAATAAATTATTAAGTGGGAGAGAAGAGACCATCCTCTGGTGCAAAAGAATTCCAAAGAATTCAGGTGGATACTCCTTCACCCAGTAGGAGGTAGAGCACAACTCCTCACTGCTTCAGTACGCTGAATATAGGGGCTTCCTTCTAATGAGTACATTATGTAAAGGGGGATAAAAGTGTACCTCTACTGTGAATAAACCTAACACTACCCCAGCCAAGTGATCAAGGTCAATACCAACAATGAGATGTTATGCTGATTGTCTGTATCTCTAACATGATGTGAGAAAAAGACACTTTACCACTGTGGTCTTCCTCCTTAAAACCCATAATACCAGTCTAATCATGAGAAAAAAAATCAGACATCTTCCAAAAGAGGAGCATTCTACAAAATCCCTGACCAGTACTTCTCAAGACTGTCAGTCATCAAAAATAGGGCAAGTCTAAGAGAACCCTAAGGAAAGGTAATGTGGGAGGGATCCTAGAACAAAAATAGGATATTAGGTATAAAAACTAAATAAATATGAATAAGTCACATTATTAAATGAAATAATAATGTATCGATATTTTTTTCATTATGCATAACAAACATACCATACTAATGTCAGATGTTAATTATAGGGGAAACTGGCATAAGATATATGTGAACTCTGTACTATGTTGACAATTTTACTAGAAATCTAAAACTGTTCTAAAAATTAGATTTTATTAAAAAAAAAAAGAAAAAGAAATCTGCGCCAGCTGAATGGATTGTGCTAATCCTTACTGCAGACTATCGTAACACTGCAGAGACACACTGACACTCCCCACAGTTCCATTTTCCACAGCTCATGCGGCCATCAGCACAGCATATTTGGAAATTTGGTATGGAAAGATGAAATGGGATGAAATACGAGTAATTAGACTTATTATTATAGATTTTTTTGGTATATATCATTTCACTTCTTTTAGTATCACAACCTTGCCTTGAATTATTCTGAATTATATTTATCTTTGAATTTTCCCTCTTTCAAGCAAGACTTTATGATATTTGGAAAGGTAAGAAATAGAACAAACTGTATACTATGTATTATTTGGTTTGAAAAGCTATCCTGATTAGATTTTACTAGATAACAATGTAGTCTTTGGACATATCATTGAGGCCTGAAATGGAAATTAATTACACACATTATTCCTTACATTTCTGATACAAATAGATTCCACGACAACATTGTTAATTTTACTATTCAAATTTGTTCATAGTGGAATGCATTAATTTGAGTTTCTGATCATGTTATTTATTAATGATAGCGTCGTAAGATCACTTACAGTGTTTCACAACTCATCATGTTCAAATATCAATGGCATGTAAAGTCTAAGACAAAACATCATTCATTGTTCTATCTCTGAGTGTATTTGGAAGTAACTGTTCCTAGCACCATGATGAATGCGTTTGGGAAAGTGAAAAGAAGCATAAAGAGTAAGATCTTCATTCTCAAGGAGAAAAGACTACAGAGAGGGGCACAGGGTTAGTCTAAGACAAATGCATTTAAAATAGCCTGAAGTCAAAGTCATTCAGGACTGCTTGACAGAAGCTGAGTAGACTTCATGGACTAGTGGATTTTAAGCTAGGCCTGGGATTCTGACATCAATAGAAGGGATAGAAGGGGTTTTATGGGAGGATTTTAGAGCCCACACTCTGAATAACTATGCCATATTGCCTTTCAACAAGTGTCACTCAAAAAGTGCTTGATGACAAAATGAATGGATGAAAGAAAGAAAAAAAGAACAGACAATGGAAGAAGAAAGGGAGGAGGAAGTGAGGAACCCAGATGAACAAAGATCTTAAGGTACCAAATCCAACCCTAAGATATTTTATAATACAAAAGTCTCTCAAGTGTAATGCATACATTATTTTAAATGGAAGCATTTATGTAAGATACTCAACTTTCATTTTAACATCATGTAAGTATAAATCTGATGGGAATTTACTGTCCAGCTGGTCTGGCTTAGGACCCCAGGCCTCTATGGTGGGCAGAGAACTCTAAGGGTCCTGGTATCTGCATCAGTGGTTCTACAACCTCCATCTGGACCAAGTTGGCAGCCTGGAAATTTGCATCACAGGCTCTCCAACCCTTCCCCACCAGAGGAAGATAAAATAATCCTTCTCCATATATTCTACTACAGGAGTGTGACATGGGAGTTAAGAACACAAGCTGTGGAAGAGCTCAGGTTTGAATTCCAGATTTGTAGCTTTCTAGCAAAACTCTGTTTTCTCTTCAAACCTTTTTTTTTTTCTCACTGGGAAAATAGAGATAATAATAAATTTCTCAAAGGACTTTTGAGGATCATCCCACCAATCTCCAATCCAGCCACTTTGTTAAGGCATCTGGCTATTAACTGAAAGGTCAGTGGTTCAAACTCACCAGCTGCTCTATGAAAGAAAGATTAGGCAGCCTTCTTTCATACAAATTTATAGCCTTGGAAATCCAATGGGGGTTGCTCGCTATGAGTCAAAAACCAATTCAATGGCAGTGAGTTTGATTTTGGTTTGGAAATCAAGTAACCATCTTCTCTAGCCCATACTAGGACAACAGCTTCCTCATTGGCCTATCCTTATACATTCTTGTCCCACCCTGATCCCATCCATTCTCTGCACCAGCCATGGGAGCACATATAAAATACAAATCTCAAAAACTTCCATTGTTTTACCACAGCTCTCAAGATAAATGTGAAAATCCCTACCTCGTACTGTTCTGTTCTGTAGCCACATTTGCCCTCCCATCCATTCCTTTCCTCTATCCCTTTGCCTTTCTCTTCAGATTCAACACAGATACCATCTCCTAAGGAAGCCTTCCTTGATCTCAAGACTGGCCTAATGGTTCTTCGTACTGCTCCCAAGATGTTTCTAGCTCTCCTCCTTCTGGGTACCAGGGGGGTTACATTTCTCCTACCCCTGTAAATTAGGAGCAGTCACATCACTAGGCTTGGCCAAGGAAATGTGAGCAAAAGCTACTTTGTTACATCATGGGAAAGCCTTTAAGACCAGCACTGTTTACCATGCTCTTCCCCTCTGAGCCTGAGAATGGCAATATGCCAAGTGATGGTTGCTCTGTCAACCCATGTCCTGGACTGAGGAGGACAATGATGATGATGCAGAGCAAAGTCCTCAGTTGCCTCTGATGAACATGTTGTAAAAGCAAGAAATAAGTCTCCATTTTTTAAAAAATACTTAAATTTTGGGGTTGTTTGTTATTGCAAAATAATCTATCTTTCCTGACTGATACATGTAGGTTACAAACTCTAAAGATCTCCTCCATGAAATCTTTCACAATTAAAATCACATAATCATACACCAATCATTTATTTAGTGACTTTCCTCTTGCTGGAATGTAACGTCCATCGGGGCAGGGGCTTGTTTGTCTTGTTTACCTTTGGAGTCTCAGCATCTAGCACAGGGCCTGACAGAATTCTCAAAAAAAAAAAAAAAAAAAAGGATGAATGAACAGGTTAATTGAGATAATGTATGTTGTTTTTGTTAGGTGTCATCAAGTCGGCTCTGACCCCCAGTGCCTCTGTTCACAATAGAAAGAAACACTGCCACGTCCTGCATCATTCTCACAATTGTTGCTATGTTTGAGCCCATTGTTGCAGCCACTGTGTCAAGGCCTTTCTCTTTTTGTTGACTCTCTAGTTTGCCAAGCATGATGTCCTTCTCCAGGGACTGGTCTGTCTGATAACATGTCCACAGTGCATAAGATGAAGTCTCACCATATTTGCTTCTAAGGAGCATTCTGGTTGTACTTCTTCCAAGAGAGATTTGTTCATTCTTCTGGCAGTTCACGGTATATTCAGTATTTCTTGCACATGTTGTTTTTGTTGGTAGGTGTCCTCAAGTCGATATAGTATTCCTTGCCAATACTACAAGGAACTCTGGGGGTGTAGTGCCTAAGGCACTTCACTGCTAACCAGAAGGTTAGCGGTTCAAACTCACCAGCCACTCTGCAGAAGGATGACGGGGCAATCTATTTCCATAATGATTTACCCACTTGGAAACCCAAAGGGGGTGGCTATGACTCAGAATCAACTAGATGACAGTGAGTTTGGTTTTCTGTTTGCCAATACTGTAAGTCAAATGCATCAAATCTTTTTCAGTCTTCCTTACTTATAGTCCAGCTGCAAAAAGGGCAAGGAGGCCACATGTTCTGACCTCCTAGAACCCCACAAGAGGAAAGCAGAATCACCATCAATAGCCCAAGGCCTATTACTGCAAGGCCAGACATGCTGCCTCCTTCCAGCCCTTTCTCCAACCGTTCCTCCCAAATCACCCACCACCTCTCTCTTGGGTTCGATAATTCACTGCAGTGGCCACATGCAACTCACAGATTATGGGATTTATTAGGGAAGCACCAGACTACAATTCAAGTTCAGGAAAAATGCTCAGTCTCTCTCCCCAGCCCAACATCTCTCGGCCAAGTCTCTCACAGTCTCTTTCTCAGCAGTGCCGGTCCCTCGGTGTCTCACTCAGCAATACGTGTCTCTTGCATCTCTTTCCCAGCAGCGCGTGTCTCTTTCAGCAGCACGTCTTCCTCAACCAGCAGTCAGAGAGAGAGTTCTGCCTCTAGGAGGCCTCCTTTTGAGCCTGGCAGGGTGGTCAAACTAGCCAATCATAGCATCAGAACTCTAAGCACCAGAGAGAGTGCCTCCCATAACATTACATTGTGCCACACCCAACAGAAATAACCCAGGTGGATAGCATTTACAATCAGGGGCTCCTCAGTTGCTCATTCCACCACTGAGGTTACAATGACTTATGGGTAGAAAAGCCATACTAAGTAATTTACTACACTGCACCAGCTTTCATATGCATACGAGGTGATTGAAAATACTATGGCTTGCATCAGGCATACCTTAGTCCGAAAACTGACATTTTTGTATAACACTTTAAAGAGGTCTTTTGCAGCACATGTGTCCAGTGCAGTACATCATTTGATTTCTTGGCTGCTACTTCCATGGGTGTGCACTGTGGATCCAAGTAAAATGAAATCCTTGACAGCTTCAGTCTTTACTCTGTTTATCAGGAAGTTGCTTACTGGTCCAGTTGTGAGGATTTTTTTTTTTTTTTAATTGTGATTTGGGTGAAAGTTTACAGAGTAAATTCACTTTCCAATCAACATTTCTACACATTTTATTTCATGACATTAATTGCAATCCCCACAATATAATAGTTCTCTTCTCATTTCTTCTCTGTGGTTACGTTTTCCCTGTGACCTTCCTTCCTATGTATTCCTGTCCTCTGAGCTATCTCCCTGCCCATACACTGCCTTTCTGACTTCTCATGGTTAATTATTTTAAGGAGTATAATTGTTCACATTGTAGGTGTGTCTGTTGTTTGGATGGAAGTTAAGCCATGGGAGTGAGTTCAATTCCACGTCCAAAGGGTGACTAGGGACCATAGTCTTGGGTTGTCTTCACTTTCAGCAAGCAAGGGTGTGTCAACTGCATATCGTAGGTTGTTAATGAGTCTTCCACCATTCCTGATACCATGTTCTTCTTCATATAGTCCAGCTTCAGTTTGCTCAGCTTGCAGGTTCAATAAGTATGGTAGAAGGATACAAGGCTGATGCACACCTTTCCTGATTTTAAACTATGTTGTTGTTGTTGTTATGTGCTGTCGAGTCAGACCTGACTCATAGCGACCCCTCTTTGGGTTTCTGAGGCAGTATCACTACGGAAGTAGATTGCCCAACCTTCCTTCTGAAGAGTGGCTGGTGGGTTGAACCGCCCGCCTTCTGGCAAGCAGTCAAGTGCATTAGGCACTACACTACCAGAGCTCCCATTTTAAACTATAGTATCCCCTTATTCTGTTCACACTACTGCCTCTTGGTCTATGTATAGTTTCTGCACAAGCATAATTGTTTTGGAATTCCCATTCTTCACAATGTTATCTGTAATTTGTTATGATTCACACAGTTGATTGCCTTTACAGAGTCAATAAAACAGATAAAGTATCTTTCTGGTACTTTTTGTTTTATATGTGTGTGTGTGTGTGTGTGTGTGTACGCTTTTGCAGAAACTATACATAGACCAAGAGGCAGTAGTGTGAACAGAATAAGGGGATACTATAGTTTAAAATGGGAGCTCTGGTAGCATAGTGCCTAATGCACTTGACTGCTAACCAGAAGGCTGGCAGTTCAAACCCGACAGCCACTCCTCAGAAGGAAGATGGGTCTATCTAGTTTCATAGTGATTCTGCCTCGGACACCCAAGGAGGGTTCCCTATGAGTTGGGTCTGACTCAACAGCACATAACAACAATAACAACATAGTTATATATATAATATATACATATATATATATTATAATATATATTATATAATAATAAGAAAAGAACTATTATATTGTGGGGATTGCAATTAATGTCATATGTGTGTGTGTGTATATACACACACACATACACTATATATAATTTATTAACATAAAAGAGGGTCTATAGTTTCTGTTGAACTACATATACAGTCCTCTCCAAAATAGATTATTGGGAGCATCGTCTGCCACTGCCCCTGGAACTCCCATCTGGACCACTTAATTAGAAAACTTTCTGACAGTGGAGGCTGGAAATCTATTTCCCAGTTTCTTCTCCTTATCAAGGAAGCCTCCCTCCCTGCACATGGTAACTTTCTTTGTTCTGATCATGTGCATGCACCATATGGCACATGGCCAACTTTACTTCTATATCTGTTCCCAGTGGGGAGGAAATGGAGCCCTTCACCTGTGGCACAGGAGGGGTGCACACATAACATCTGCCCTGAATCGTCCATGGGAAGTAACCCACTAGCCATGTGGGACTGGCATCTGCTAGTAAAGCTGACCTTGCTCTGTTTCTTCTCTACATGTGTAAAGCATTATTTCACGAACTGCTTGTGTGTGATTTGGGTCTTTTGTTGGCAACCTTGAACTCTGCTCAACACAACACAGACACAGACGCATAGAGAGGTTCTGAGTGAACTGCAATAAGCACCCTCCACCTCTTCTCTCCCATTGCAAATATAAAACTATTGCAACTATAAAATCTGGCCATAATGCATAAAATATCCATTTGAGAACTCTAAAAAGTAAATAGTAGCAGCTGGATTAGGGAAGAAGACCAGAACTTGAAACACAACTGAAAAAACTGGTGGGGAGTTCACAATTTGCCCTTTCTTATTTCCCCTAGTCTGAACTCAGGCAGCCTGAAATATGGAAATTTGATGTGAACAATGTGGATTTCTCATCAGAAACCATGGACACCAGAAGGAAGTAGGACAACATTTTTAAAGTGACAACAAAAAAGAACTATCAACCCAGATTTCTATATTCAGTGAAAATATCCTTCAGGATTGAAGGAAAGATAAAAATTTTCAGATGAAAGAAAACTAAAAGAATTTATTGCCAGTAAATCTGTTTTTAAAAGAATTGCTAAAGTAAGTTATTCATACAGAACAGAAATGGTATCAGAAAAAAACCTGGAACAACAATAATAAAGGGAAAGCAACAGAAATGGTAAATATGAAATGGCCAGGCTTGTGGAGAGGAATGGAGGCAAGGGTGGAGAAAGATGGACTCTTGTTAACACTGTTGGAGCCTCCAGATCCAGCTGTGCCTGAAGCTGGATGGCCTTGACTGTGAACCAAGAAAACCCTCTTTTGTGTTTAATTCTGTTGAGTGGGTTTCTTTTCATATATGACAACTGAAAGAGTTCTGTGTCACACACTTCTCAGTGAACAACAGAGCCAGAGTGGTGTGTTTGGGCTTTGAAGGAGATGGTAGAGGGCAGAAGGATATTAACAGATCTTTGAAACATTAGCAGGTTAAGCAACCACAAAGCCTGTGGTGCCATCACCTTGACATAGATATCCCAGATTCTGTATGGGATAAAAATTGAAGAAACTATCGCAAGGTACATTAATGCTAACTGCACCTAGAAAGTTTCTGCATTTTACCCTGACTGGCTCTGAGAAATAGAATGAAGAGAGGAGGGTTTTCATTCTCTACAGAAGAGTAGCACTCCATGTAATTAAAAACCTACTTTAAACTGAAACACTCTGGGACTTTGAGAGCATCCCAGGCAGGCTGCCTCCCTTCGAGCCTTGCTCTCCCAACTTGAGGAGAGTGGAACATAAGCTCAGCAGAGGAAGGAGCACTCTTCAACTTACCACTTCCTCATGCATCCCTCTCGCCTCAGAGAAACCCTGAGAGTCTTAACTCCTGCAAAACCTACCTGTGAATATCAGTCAGAGAGAGAAGGGACACAGCCTTGTCCCCATACATAGAGCCTTTGATCCACAAACCCGGGCTTCAAATCCTGGCTCTCCTACCTCCCAACTGGGCATTTGTCTTAACCAGCTAGGACTGCTATAACAGAAATATCACAAGAATGTAGTGTTAAAGAACAGAAATTTATTTTCTTACGGTTTAGGAGGCTAGAAGTCCAAATTCAAAGCACCAGCCCTAGGGGAAGGCTTTCTCTGTCTGCTCAGGGGGAGGATCCTTGTCTCCCCGTGTTCCTCAATTCCTTGGCAATCCTCATGTAGCATCTATTTCCCCCCATGTGTGCCTACTTGTTTGTCTGTGCTGCTCTTTATATCACTCAGATTAGGCTTGAGACACAGTCTACACCCCTGTGCTTCCATTAACATAAAGAAAACCAAATAGAGTTCCAAATAGGATTACATCCACAGACACAGGATTCAGGACTCCAATACATATACTGGGGGGACACAGTTCAATCCATAACAATGTTCCTGGGAAAATTTCTTAACTTCTGAGCCTCAACTTCCTCATCTGCATGGTAGAACCAGTAACATCTACCTCAGAAATAAGAAGTGATTGAGAAAGAAGGAAAAGCATTTTTTATGAGGCCAAAGCACCTAACAGGTTTTTCTCCTGCCATTTCTCCCTCACTGCCTTCCTTCTTTATTTAGAAGTGTAGAACGGGAGACTGCTGGTGTGCCAGGCAGAGTAGGAGTTTTGTATACATTCGAAACAGAACTCCTGTCAAGCTTTGCAAAATCCAGTTAAGTTCAAGTGCACGTCTGTCAACTTTAGCTTTTATTTTTCTTAAACCTCCTTTTATACACTTCTTCATGCATGCAAAAACCACTGGGAATTTTACATAAATGGGATCATACTGAAGAAAACAAAAATCGTCTGGATCTATTTCTTCACCCAGCTAGACTAATGGAAAGTCCCTGGGGGGCACGATTGTTTTGCATTCATTTACTGACCCGAAAGTTAGTGGTTGTCCTTTCATGGAAAAATCTTGGGTTATTTTTCTTGAAGAAAAATTCTCAGAAACACAGTAGACTCCCATTTCAGTTAAATTTCACTCAACTGACCCAAACACCCCACTTTATTGAGCACTGACTGCATGCACGCCAGGTACTGTGCTGTGTGAAGGGGGCATAAGTATGGGCAAAATAGTGCAACTAAAACACAAGCTCCTTGGAGCAGGGTACTTTCTGGTTTACCACTGTGTCCCAGAACTCATCCCTGTCTGGCACACAGTAGGCACTCAGAAAACAAGTGATGACTGATAAAATCATTGGCTTGAGCAGCTCAGAATCTCCTGGGAGTTGACAGTAAATAATATTAATAAGATTGTTAATTGCATTTCTTCATCTATAAGTAGATATTGATTAGATGAGATTGGGCACAGTCAGGAAGGGTAGTATGGCTATAGACAGTAGATAGTGATTAAATCAAAAAGTTGTAGTGGTCAATAAAATGTCAAATGAGATATGATAATAAACAGGGAGCTAATTCAAATATTGCTCTCAGGAAGGAGGCGCTGGGTGGCACAAATGGTTAACAGCACTAGCCAAAAGGCTGGTGGTTTGAATGCACCCAGAGGCACTTCAGAGGACAGGCCTGGCATTCTGCTTCTGTAAAGTCATAGCCCTGAAGACACTACTCTGCACACATGGGGTTACCATGAGTCAGAATCGACTTGATGGCAACCAACTACTATCAGGAAAACAAGGCTTAGAAATTGCTTTGACGACATGATGTCTCATAATTTAAATTCAGTCTGGAGTAAGCATGATAACAGTAACAACAGCAGCAGTACCATACTAGTTACTGAGTGTTCTCTATGGGCAGGCCAAGCACTCATCCTCCCCACCACTCTGTGGAGGTGGTGGTCTATCATTCCCATTTTACAGAGGAAGAAAGTGAGAGGCAGAGACTGACAGAGCCACATTAGATTCTGAGTCTAAGGGACATATCTTCACCTTTTAACCACAACATTATTTCCTCTTATAATCTGCAAGGCATCCACTTTTTTTTTTTTTAATGGAAGGCTTTTGTTTCAGCAGTATCCATATCACATGGGGCTCAAAATCACCTTGGGAACTGATCATAACTGATTGAGTTCACTGTTTCTTGGTGTAGACTTTTAGAAAGGAATCTTTAAGTAACTGGAAAGAAAAGGTCCAAATGAACAATTACTGGACTTTACAACACAGCTCACTAAAATCAAGTTTCTGCCCAAAGTAATGGGGTGGATTAGGGGAAGAAGTGATAATAAAGCCAGTTTGAAAATCCTTTGGTTTGAAGACTTCAGGGAGGAGAGAAAAAAAGGTCTCTTTAAGACTAACTTACATTGCTAACCTTGTGAGGGGCGCCACTGTTTGGGGTGTGCATGTCTTACCCCTGCAGCATGCTTTCACTTCAGAACTTTCCATCTCCCTAAAGTGTGCTGTAACCTCCTGGGGAGAGCAGATAAATTGAGGTATTCCAGGAGTGAAATCACACCACATTCCAAAGCTGGCCTCTTACTACAAAGAGCGTATGCAGATATTGGAGCCTTGTTTTCTTTAAGTAATCAGGGGTAAGAGAGTGTTGAATTTTTATAGAATAGAATCACTACAGGAAGATAATTGCCTTCCCCAAAACAGGCCTTATTTGTCTTTCATAACCAGGAAAGCAATGAGCCTTTGTATGTATGTATATGTAGGTGAACGGTGGTCTTTACCAAATCATCATACGATACCTAAAACCAAACTCACTGCTACTGAGTTGATTCTGACTCAGTGATCCCATAGGATTGAGTAGAACTGCCCCATAGGGCTTCCAGGGCTATAAATCTTTATGGAAGCAGATTGCCACCTTTTTTTCGAAATGCTGACCTTTTCATCAGCAGGTGAGCACTTTAAGCACTGCATCATCAAGTCTCCTAATCATCCCCTAAGGGAGAAAAGAGTGTGCAGTATTTTACATTCTGATAACAAAAGGGCATTCTTGTCATGAAGAAGAGTGGCTGCTTATGCTGCTTATATACAACCAAACACCTCATGCTACTTGTTTTCTTGGTTTAGAAGTTTAGCATCATGGTTTCATGGCACATACCAGTCAGTTGGCCTAATACTGTTTGTAGCACTTCTGTTCTACCTCTTTGTTCACTGCAGAGTGCCTGGGATCTTAAAAGCTTTCAAGTGGCCTTCCAAGACACAACAATTGGCATTTAATCACCCAGAGCAGCAGAGGAAGAAGGAAAGTCAAAAATTGGAGGAGGACATGGAATTTGTGTCTAATTGTCTCCATGAACAAGTGCCTCCTTTGCCATGAGACCAGAACTGGTTGGTGCCCAGCTACCATTACTGAGAATTTTGATCAAAGCGTCAATAAAAGAATCCTAATCAAAAGGAGCTCTGGTAGAGTAGTGCCTAAGGCACTTGACTGCTAACCAGAAGGCTGGCGGTTCAAACCCACCAGCAACTTCTCAGAAGGAAGGTTGGGCAATCTACTTCCATAGTGATGCCACCTCAGAAACCCAAGGAGGGGTTGCTATGAGTCAAGGCTGACTCGATGGCACATAACAATAACAGGAACACAATCAAAAGGAGGAAAAATATGAAACAGAATTTCAAATTTTCATAGAATCCAGTCTTTCTGGAACCAATGAGGCTGAATGAACCCTTGAAACAACTGCCCTGAGATGATTTTTAAAATGTAAACCAAAGGATAACAATGGAATGATATAGGTACTACTCGAAAGGGAGGTTGGGCAATCTACTTCTATAGTGATACTGCCTTGGCAATCCAAGGAGGGATCACTACGAGTCAGGTCTGACTCGATGGCATGTAACTACAACAAAAACAGGATACCCATTTTGCAGATGAGAAAATTAAGGCACAAAAATGTTTCATAAGTTGCTTAGGGTCAAGTAAATAATAAGTAGCAGAACCAGTACTCAAACCCAGGCAATCTGTAGAGCCACTGTAATAGAAACACTCATCACTTTTATTTGAACTTGTAGGGCAGAGGACCTGGTACTATTAACAAAACAAGGCTGTCTGGTTAACACCAAAATTCTCTAGCACACAGAGTCACAAAGGTGACGGAGACAGGAAATGAAGCCTCTCTGCCATAGTCCATTCTGGGAGAACTTAATAGTAATATTAGGTTAGAGAGGATGTCAAACCCAAGAGCATCCAAGAGGATTTTTTGCTTGAATGCAAAGAAAGAAAATTAGTTGAAATTTTATAAGGTCAACAAAGTTTAATGTCCCCAAAAGGACTTCAGTGTAAAATGGCCAAGTATCCCATCACAAAATAAAAATAAACTCCTATATTTCATGGAAACTTAAAAATTGCTAGCTGTCATCCAAATGGCATGTATTTCAAGTGTCATTAATAGTCCCAAAATGCCCAATGATGTCTCTTCTTCCAGTCAAACAAATGACCCTGATTCCCCAGGCACCTAGAAGTTCCAGTTGTAGATTCATTCATTTAACAGATGTTCATAGAGTACCTACTTCATGCCACATACTGTGCTTGACATCATTCTGGGCCTCTAAGAAATGCTCATGAATGTGTGGACCTTGAGTTCTCATTAACCAAAAAGTGAAACAATGGATAGTGAACCATTTCCAAACTGCTCAGAACTGCTCTCATTACATTCTTTCATTGTCCACTCCAGGGAGAAACTGGCAATGACGGTAAAGCAGGGGCCACAAACGCCACTGTGTCTGGGACAGGGAAGTGATACAAGAGAAAGAAACTGGGCTGGGGGAAGCTGGAGCACACAGGCCCCCTCTAAAGAGGTGGCCATAACTCACCAAATCCTGTCATTCTTTACATTTACAAAGAGAAACTAACAAACAGATCTAGATATTTACGTGAAGTCTCTCACTGAGTAGGTCTAACAAACAAGGCTGCAAACTGACTAAGGCTTGCTACTGTAATGTGGAACAGAAGAGGCTAATTGACTTGGGAGAATGCTGACCCTTTCTAGTCCACAAAAGAAGTAACTCTGTGAATTACTGGCATAGCTAACTCAGTGCCATGCTTACATAATGGGCCGTCATAACCAGAATGCCATCTCTGGCAAAGAGGAGGTACAGAGAGAGGCAGCAAGGCATGTGACCTTGATTCCCTTTTTGTAAGAAAAGGATATTGCAGCCAGTTCTGTCTATGTAGTTTTATATTACATAAACACAACTAATTGGTTATGACAAGTGCAGTGATTAGAGAAGCATTAGCAATTTGATTTTTTAAAGCAGACATTAGTCAAGACCACTAATATAAGCAGCTACCAAGATCGTTCTCATTTTTCTTGCCTTCTTCTCTAAAAGGGGTTGTTCTTTCAATATCTTAGCTGCTGTCATCACACCACGTTATCCATTCAAACAAGATTCTGACCTAATGGGATCACCTAAGGAATGACTTCCCAAGACTCATTTACTTTGGTGCCAAATGAAAAAAAAAAATCCAAAGAGGGAAAAATCCTAGATCTAACCCCTGAACCCTGACATGCTGATAAGCTCCAACTCACTCACCATGAAAGGGAAGGAAGGGTCTCAGCATAAACCATGTCCTGCCAAGAACTTCAGCTACTAAAAGGAACAGCTGTGTCACAACAAACAATAAGAAATAAACAGAAATAGGTGGGAAGGAAATACCAGAGCTGCTCATTCTGGAATTAGTAGGCAACACAGCACAGAGATGAAGAACTCTGGCTTTGGCTCCAGATGGGCCTATGTTTGAACTCTAGCTCCTTCACTTAACAGCTGTGTGATATGTAAACAAATTAACCTCTCTGTGCCCCATCTTTTTCATCTATAAGATGGAGTAATAACACCCACTTCATAGTTTGGAAGATTAAATGAGGTAAAGTAGGTGTTCTGGTTACCTAGTACCACTCTGACAAGAATATACCATAAATGGGATGGCTTGAAGAAACAGGAGTTTATTCTCTTACAGTTTGGAGGCTTTAAGTCCAAGTTCAAAGTGCCAGGCCCTAGGGGCTGGGTGAAAGCCCTTCAATCTTGGGTTTCAGCTCTGCCTCCTGCTCCCGGCCCACTGAAGCTGGAGGCTTTTCTTCACTCAGCTGCTGGCTGCTGATGCTGACAAGCCCAAAGTTGACAAGTAAAGAGGCACAGTACCGATGTTACCAAACCACATGGCAGGCCTTTAATTCAAGTCCACTGAAAGTCTCAAGGCTGGCAGAGCATTGTTCAGCTGAATGCTGAACAATGACATGGCTACGTGCAAGGTTCAAGAGTGACACAAGCTAGAGATCATTCCCGAAGCTGCTTCTCATATATAGGAAGCAGACCATATCCCTAAAGCAGCTACTCAGCTGCTCCAATACATTCCACCATAAAGTTAGTTGTGAATCTTACCACGGAGAATAACTACATTCAGCTGTCTAGGCACTCAACCAGGCCTAGCCAAGTTGACACACAAATTGAACTACCACAGCAGGGAAGGCATTTAGTAGGTACTTACTAAGAAAAAAGGGAACTCTGGTGGCACAGTGCTTAAGGCATTTGACTGCTAAGCAGAAGGTTGGCAGTTCAAACCCACCAGCTACTCCCTGGAATGAAGATTAGGCAATCTACTTCTGTAGAAACCCAAGGAGGGGTCACTATGAATTGAATCTGACCCAATGGCAGTGTGTTGAATTTTTGTTGTTGCGTTACCGGAAAAAAAAAAAAAAAAACCTCACTGCCATTGAGTCTATTTGACTCATAGTGACCCTTCCTTGGGCTTCTCTCTACACATGTAGATTGCACAATCATCTTCCTTCTAAGGAGTGGCTGGTGGGTTTGAACCACCAGCCTTCTGGTTAGCAGTCAAATACCTTAGGCACTATGCCACCAGAGGTCCAGCAGCTACTTAGTAAATGGCAAAAACCACCTGTCTGTCTGTGGTGTTGCAGTGGACTGTATGTTGCTATAATGCTGGAAGCTATATCCTCATATGTCAAATATCAGCAGGGTCACCCATGGTGGACAGGTTTCAGCAGAGCATCCGGGCTAAGACAGACTAGGAAGAAAGGCCTGAAAATTTACTTACAAAAATCAGCCAATGAAAATGTTATGAGTCACAACAGAACACTGTCTAATTCCCTTGCATTGGGCCTGTCATCAAGAAGGATCAATGGCTAGAAGAGTACATCACATCTGGACAGAGACAACAAGGGTATGGGTGACCCTTAGTGAGATGGATCAGCATCATAGATGCAACAATGAATTTGAATATGCTGGTGATTACAAGGATGATGCAGGGCCAGGCAACACTTCATTCTGTTGTACCTAAAGTTGTCATGAGTCTGACTCGATGGCATCTAACAACAACAATAAATGGTGGCTGCCCTTATTCTTAACATTATTACAGTAACTCAGGATTTATTAATGCAAGGTTAAGATTGACTTCTGAACTGTGAGACTATTTACAACCTAACTATAACATGCATCCAATGTTCTTTCCTGCTTCTATTAAACTACTTTAGAATGGCTACTTTGGTAATCCACTCTCTCTAGCCAAAATTATCCCTACAATTCACATTTTCAATTAAGAATAACATGATGGATGATTCTAGTTATCAGTTTCTTGTTTTAATTTTCATTTCTCCCATATCTATTGCTTCCATTTCTATACTTAACAACTCCTTCACCAAATGACTGGCAAAGTAACAGGAGTAAATGAAATTTAAGTTACACATTTGTTCTAATGGGCTTGGGAAAGAACATCCCAGACAGGCATGTGGCATTAATGATTAAGAACACAGGCTCTCTGGGGCCCAGCACTTCCCAGCTAGGCAACTTCAAGCAAGTGACCTCATCTGTCTGTGCCTCTGCCTTCCTATGTGTAAAGAATGGGTAAAGATAGACCTGAATCAGGATTGCTGCAAAGACTAAGATACAATAGCACCTTTAAAGGCCTTAGAATAGTACCTGACACTTAACAACAAATATCTAACACACCATGCTCACTACTACAACTCTTCCTTCCTCCTGCTCCAGAGATTATTTATCTTGAAACAATTCATAAAGGAAAGATATAGTGAATATAAACAATGTTATGTTATTAATTTTCACGGCACTTCAAAATTGGAATCTGGGCAGTGCAATTGCAGTGAGGAGTCTAAGAACCAAAAAGGCAAACCCACTGCCACTGAGTCAATTCTGACTCAAAGTGACCCTATAGGTCCATAGGGTTTCCAAGGCCCACAATCTTATGGAAGCAGACTGACTCATTTTTCTCCTGCGGAGTGGCTGATGGATTCAAACTGCTGACCTTTGGTTAGCAGTTGAATGCTTTAACCACTGCACCACCAGAGCTCCTTGAGAGAAGACGAGGATTCAACACTTGGGTATTTTAATATTTATAACACTTAGGAAAAAGTAACTTTCAAAAGTGATTGAAAAAAGAAATATAAATTAGTATTATCACTATGACTTACCCAATTTGTTATCAAAATGAATTTAGTCCTGAGTCCCCTAAATAGGACACATAATAGGAAAGGGTTCAGGGTGGACAAGAGTAATGGAAAACCTAGTCTCCAAAAAGCTAGGTGGGCATGACACTGAGGTTTGGTGATTTAACAGGCCCCACCAATTATCAGGCTAAACAATTGAGATCTTTACAGAAATTCCAAATCGCCAATGTATTTCTGGATACACAGAGCAATGTCATGATGTGGGAATGATGGATGGAAAGAACCCACAAGATGGGAATCTCAGTCAAGGAAACAAATCTATGTGAGCTGAGTTCCAGGGATCCTATCCTACCAAGGCAAGCAGAGCGCACACGCCTAAATTCAGGGGGCTCCTCTCAATAGCTCGCAGATTTTGCTGTAATTAGAGTCATTGGGATACCTTAAAAATGCACACATTAAATATACACTTCTGTCTTCCTGCTCCCACTCTATTCCAGCCTGGCAGACAGACTAGCAGCATCTTCTGTAGAAATTAAAAAAAAAAAAAAATTGCAAATACTTGACCATTAAGTTTAAACAGCTCTATTGTTGTACTGCCAAGTCAGCTACAACTCACAGCGATGTTGCCCAGTTCAGTGGCATCTTCCCAGTCACTGGTATGTTTGAGCCCACTAATGTAACTATTGTATCAATGCATCTTATTGAGAGTTTTCACTGACTTCTCTGCTTTACCAAACATGATGTCCTTTGCTAGCTGTTGGTTTTTCCTGATGATATGTTCAAAGTAAGTGAGTTGAAGGGAAAAAGATCAGGCCGCATACTTTCAAAGCTTTCTCACTCCTCCCAGACTAGATAAAAATGCTCTAAGTTGAGCCTAGGAAACAGGAAGAGGGAGTGAACAGATACATGGAAGAACACGAGGGAGCCTCTGAGCCAGTATCTAGGTGGCCACCTTGTTGATGATATGGAAGGACCACTGGCAGCAAGTCAACAGTTGAGTGCTTCTAAAATGGGATGCTCACTGACGCCAAAGACTCTGCCCAGAACCCCCAACTGACCTCTGCAAGTGGACAACTCTCACGCCATTCAAGAAAGAGTTCCAGAACAAAGGGTGAGATCCTGGATGCCTCAAATGGTGTCATGTGTGAAGGGAGAACCTGTCCCCACATCTGGTCAGGGGCTTCATAAAGAATGCACTACTCCAGTTCCATTCAGACCCCTCACCTGACTTCTCTACTTTCTGATTCAGTACATACAGGTAGGACCTGCAAAGTTGTGTTTGCAACAGCTGTCTCAAGTGATTCTGGTACAGATGGCCTGCAGAAGAGTGCTTGAAAATGACTCAATCTAGAAAAGAACTAAAATGGATCTCTGCAGATGCCTCTGTGGTATTCACAGTCCAGGAATTGCCATACCTGGGAGCATGAGTCCAAAAGCTTGAGTCCAAAAGCTCTGTGTGCCTAGTAATAAGCTTTAAGAAAGACATTTCTGGGGCAGGGCTTTGTCCTATTAAGAGAAGCCAATATATTATTTTACTACTTGACTGTGGGCCCAGTGAGTTAGATTATCCTGCAAGATGGTTTTGGTGCAGTGCCTGGACATTTTTGGAATACAATAAACATCAATTTCTATTGGTGCTAGTTCATGTGCTAGAAACAAGGGATCATGTAATTGAGAAAGAGAAATATCAACCCTGACAGTGTTCATCTTTTCATTTAGGCAAATATACTGCTGTGTGTTAAGTGAGCCTCACATGTTTGGACCAGAGAAAGCTAAGAGAGAAAAGAAATATAAGGAAGTAAGTTTGAACCCACCAGCCACTCTAAGGGAGAAAGATGTGGCAGTCTGCTTCCATAAAGATTACAGCCTTGGAAACCCTATGGGGACACTTACTCTGTCCTATAGGGTTGCTATGAGTTCTAATCAACTCAACAGCAACAGATTTGCTTCTGTGTTTTAAAGCCTTTATCATCTTCATTTGCCTTCATTAGCATTTTGCAATTTTTCCTTTCATCATAAGCAACAGAAATATACCATGTATTCATTTGCGTGTATAAAAAAAAACACATACTAGTTAACTCTCAAGGGAGCTAAGGGAGACAAACTTGTCTGTCAGTTTGTCATCCTGTGAGGCTTGTACATTGCTGTGAGGCTTGAGGCTGTGGCACTGGTGTTTCAGACGCCAGCAGAGTTGCACATGGTGTACAGGTTTTAATGCAATTTACAGACTAAGACAGACTAGGAAGAGGAGGAGGCCATCCAGTTCTTAAAAATTGGCCAGGGAAAACCAATAGCAGAGAAACACTGTCTGATACATTATTGGGTAACTTTATGAATAGCTTGGAAACATTGTCTGACACAGTGCAGAAAGACGAGCCCCTTGGGTTGGAAGGCACTCAAAATAGGACTAGGAAAGAGCTGTCTCATTACAATAGAACCAACCTTAATGATATGGATAATGTAAGTCTTTCAGAACCTCCATGTGCTGACACGGCAAGACTCAAATTGAGGAGAAACAACTGCAAACACATCCATTAATAATTGGAACATGGAATGTACAAAATATGAATCTAGGAAAATTGGAAGTTGTCAAAAATGAAATGGAATGCATAAAGATTGATAACATAGGCCTTAGTGAGCTGAAATTGACCTGTTTTGGCCATTTTGAATCAGACAAATATGATCTACTATGCTAGGAATGACAAATTGAAGAGGAATGGCATGGCATTCATCATCACAAGAGATTTTTCAAGATCTGTCCTGAAGTACAATGCTGTTAGTGATAGGATAATATCCATACACCTACAAGGAAGACCCGTTAATATAACTATTATTCAAATTTATTCAACAACCACCAAAGCTAAAGATGAGGAAATCGAAGATTTTTATCAACTTCTGCAGTCTGAAATTGACCGAACATGCAATCAGGATGTTTTGTTTATCACTGGTGATTAGAATGCAAAAGTTGGAAACAAAGAAGAATCACCAGTAGTTGGAAAATTTGGCCTTGGTGACAAAAATAACACTGGAGATCGCATGATAGAATTTTGCAAGACCAACAACTTATTCATTGCAAATATCATTTTTCAACAACACAAACAGTGGCTATACACATGGACTTCACCAGACAGAGTACCCAGCAATCAGATTGACTACATCTGTGGCAAGAAGCAATGGAAAAGTTCAATATCTTCAGCCAAAACCAGGCCAGGAGCTGATTGTGGAACAAACCATTAACTGCTTATATGCAAGTTCAATTTGAAGTTGAAGACAAATCAAACAAGTCCCCAAGAGCCAAAATATGATCTTGAATATATCTCTCCTGAATTCAGAAACCATCTAAAGAATAGATTTGATGCATTGAACACCAATGACCGATAACTAGAAGAACTGTGGGATGACATCAAGAGCATCATCCATGAAGAAAGCAAGAGGTCATTAAAAATATGAGAAAGAAAGAAAAGACCAAAACGATTGTCAGAAGAGACTCTGAAACTTCCCCTTGAGTGAAAATTAGCTAAAGCAAATAGAAGAAATGACAAGATAAAAGAGCTGAACAGAAGATTTCAAAGAGCAGCTCGAGCAGACAAAGCCAATTACTATAATGAAATGTGCAAAGACCTGGAATTAGAAAACCAAAAAGGAAGAACACACTTGGTATTTCTCAAGCTGAAATAACTGAGGAAAAAATTTAAGCCTCGAGTTGCAATATTGAAAGATTCTGTGGGCAAAATATTGAATGATGCACGAAGCATCAAAAGAAGATGGAAGGACTACACAGAGTCACTGTACCAAAAAGAACTGGTCGACATTCATCCATTTCAGGAGGTGGCATATGTTCAAGAACCAATGGTAATGAGGGAAGAGGTTGAAGCTGCGCTGAGGGAATTGGCAAGGAACAAGGCTCCAGGAATTAATGGAATACCCATTGAAATGTTTCAACATATGGATGCCCCGGATGCCCCAGATGCCCCACTGGAGGCACACACTCAGTTATGCTAGGAGATTTGGAATACAGCTACTTGGCCAACTGACTGGAAGAGACCCCTATTTGTACCCATTCCAAGGAAAGGTGATCCCCCAGAATGTGGAAATTATTGAACAATATCATTAATATGGCACACAAGCAAAATCTTACTGAAGATAATTCAAAAACAGTTGCAGCACTATATTGACAGAGAACTTCCAGAGGTGCAGGCTGGATTCAGAAGAGGATGTGGAATGAGAGATATCATTGCTGATATCAGATGGATCTTAGCTCAAAGTAAAGAATACCAGAAAGATGTTTACTTGTGTTTTATTGACTATGCAAAAGCATTTGATTGTGTGGATCATAACAAACTGTGGATAACATTGAGAAGAATGGGAATTCCAGAACACTTAATTATACTCATGAGGAACTTGTACATAGACCAGGTGGCTGTTGTTCAAACAGAAAATGGGAACACTGCATGGTTTAAAATCAAGAAGGGAGTGTGTCAGGGTTGTATCTTTTCACCAAACTTATTCAATCTGCATGCTAAGCAAATAATCCAAGAAGCCGGACTCTATGAAGAAGAAGAATGTGGCATCAGGATTGGAAGAAGAATCATTAACAACCTGCAATATGCTGACGACACAACTTTGCTTGCTGAAAGTGAGGATGACTTGAAGTACTTACTGATGAAGACTGAAGAATACAGTGCGCAGTGTGGATTACATCTCAATATAAAGAAAACAAAAATCCTCACAATTGGACTTACAAGTAGCATTACGATAAATGGAGAAAAGATTGAAATTGTCAAAGACTTCACTTTGCTTGGTTCTACAATCGACGCCAATGGAAGCACTACTCAGGACATCAGATAATGTATTGTTGTTGTTGTTGTTACGTACTGTCGAGTTGGACCTGACTCATAGCGACTCCTCCTTGGGTTTCCGAGGCAGTATCACTATGGACGTAGATTGCCCAACCTTCTTTCTGAGGAGTGGCTGGTGGGTTTGAACAGTCAGACTTCTGGTTAGCAGTCAAGTGCCTTAGGCACTATGCTACCAGAGCTCAAATTGGCTGCAAAGGACCTCTTTCAAGTGTTGAAGAGCAAAGATGTCTCCTTGAAGACTAAGGTGCACCTGACACAAGCCATAGTATTTTCAATCACCTCATATGCATGTGAGAGCTGGACAATGAATAAAGAAGACCAAAGAAGAGCTGATGCCTTTGAGCTGTGGTGTTGGTGAAGAATGCTGAAAGTACCATGGACTGCTAAAAGAACTAACAGGTCTGTCCTGGAGAAAGCGCAACCAGAATACTCCTTGGAGGTGAGAATGCCCAGACTTCGTCTCACCTACTTTGGTCAGGTTGTCAGAAGGGGCCATTCCCTGAAGAAGGATGTCATGCTTGGTAGGGTGGAGGGTCAACGAAAGAGGTGAAGTCCCTCAATGAGGTGGATTGACATGGTGGTGGCAGTGATGGACTCAAGTGTAGCAAGAATCATGGAGCTGGCTCAGGACTGGGCAGTGTTTCATTCTGCTGTGCTTAGGGTTGCTATGAGTCAGAGACGACTCAATAGCACTTAACAACAGCAGTTAACTCTCTGCTCTCTTGAAGTTAAACTCAGAAGCCCAGATAAACACTCATGTTTCTATCAGTGGGCAGAAGTCTAATGACCAGGTCTCGGGATACATGTAAGCAAATGGTCACATGGAGGTGGGAGTAAACACTCTCCTACCACTTTAAATTAAACATTATTTTAAACAAGTTGCTGTAGCATTGACTCCAATTCACAGTGACCCCGTGTATGTCAAAGTAGAACTGCTCTCCATGGGGTTTTCAAAGGCTGTTTTTTGGAAACAGGTAGCCAGGACCTTCTTCTGTGGCATCTCTGGGTGGACTTGAAGAACCAGCATTTCAGTTAGTAGTTGGGTGTGTTGACTGGTTGCACCACCCAGGGACTCCTAAACACTACATTACTCCAAGTCTTTTCCTTATAAATGAAAGACTACCTGAGGCAAGGCTATAATTTAGGAATGTAAATTTCATGATTGACTGGCATGGTTTAGGGCTTACTTACTGAAGGGAGGGTAAATATGGTACAGAAAGAAACTGTTTTAGAAACTTTTCTGGAGAGATGCCTCCATCTAGATTCAGAGGGTTTGAGGGGAGCAGCCAGAAAGGACTACCAAAGCTGGTTGAAGAGAGAATTGTTAGTTTGCATTGAGGCTGCAGCTGATACTACTGACAGGTACTCATTCCATTAAGGGTAAAGGAAAGCAATCTTGCAGAGGGGGTTCAAGGCAAAACTCTGGAGTGATGGAGCCAAAATGAGGGATATCTACAGCATCTAAGAGAGTCACTCATCCCTTCAAAATAAGCCCCATGAAAATATACACCTTGCCTACCTTATTTACTATTGCATCCTTCATACTTAGCACCACTTTAGACACAGAGTTGCTCCTCAATAAAAATTGATTGGAAAAAAAGGGGACCAAATTCATTTCCATTGAGTGTGTGTCCAAGTAGAACTGAACTCCATAGGGTTTACAATGGCCGTAATCTTCTACTGAAGTAGATCTCCAAGTACTTCTGGGTAGATTTGAACTACCAACCTTTCGGTTAGTAAGTACAAACCATTTGTACCACTGAGGTACCAATGAGGTTTAAAAACTAAGTTCAAAAATGTTTTGCACTCCAGATGTGCATTCCAGCTGGCCAAGAAAGCAAGATGAGAGGACAAAAGGGAAGGAGGGTAAAGCAGTGAAAGATGGAAAAATACATGAAAACGGAGAGAAACAACAAAAGTCTGATTATCATAAAAATACTAAAACAAAATAACAATCTTATTGACAACTGGTACAATTTGTTTTTACTGCGTGAAATATATAAATATTTAAATCATTTTCAAACAAAGGAATTTCAAAACTGTCTCATTATAGCTTGTGGCCTCTCCTATGCTGTTTCTTTCTCTTCTTCAGTTAACCCTCTCATTTCTCCAAAGCTGAGCTCTATAAAGCTGAAACGAATGTGCTGGTTCCAGAGTATCAGATGAAACACTAGAACTGAGTAAGGGCTTCCTTTCTATCCTCTCATTCATTCGATAAATACTTACTAAGAGCCTTCCAAGGAGCCCTGATGGCACAGTGGTTAAGTGCTCAGCTGTTAACAAGAAGGTCAGCAGTTTCAACTAATAGGCTGCCCTGTGGGAGAAATACATGGCAATCTGCTTTTGTAAAGATTACAGCCTTGAAAACCCTGTGGAGCGGTTCTACTCTGTCTTGCAGGGTTGCTATCAGTTGGAATCGACTCAATAGAAATGGATTTTTTTAAGAGCCTTCTATGTGCCGCAACCACCACCTGTCTGTCAGTTTGTCATACCATGGTGGTGTGCACATTGCTATGATGTGGGACTCTGCCACCAGAATTTAAATACCAGCAGGGTCACCCATGGTGGACAGGTTTCAGGGGAGTTTCTAAAGACAGACAGACTAGGAAGAAAGTCCTGGAGATCTACTTCCAAACATTAATTTGACTGGTAATACACAGCACCATTTGACTCACTTGCTTTGGACACATCATCAAGAGGGATTGATCACTAGAGGAAGATATTGGGAGCGCTGGTAGCATAGTGCCTAAGGCATTTGACTGCTAACCAGAAGGCTGGGGGTTCAAACACAAGCCACTCTTCGGAAGGAAGAATGGACAATGTACTTCTGTAGAGATACCACCTTAGAAACCCAAGGAGGTGTCACTATGAATTGGATATCAGGTTTGGAAAAGTAGAGGGCCAATGAGAGTGTAGGAACCCCTTGATGAGATGGATTGGCATAAATGCCACAATGATGAACTCAAACAAGCTAGGGACTGTGAAGATGACACAGGATTGGGAACATTTCATTCTGCTATATATAAGGTCATCATCAGCAAAGTCAACTTGATGGCAGCTAACAACAACATATGCCCCAAGCACCACAGGCATCTGGGATACAATGGTGAACAAAACTCTCATGGAGTTTATGGAACAGGAGGGAAGGCAGACATTAAGCAAATTATCACACAAAACTATAATAAACTGTGCTCCATATGTGTTTAGAAATATATAGGGGGTGCTGAACTAGTCTGGGGCTCAAGGACGCTGATAGGACATGTAATCTGAACTGAGTTCTGAAGGAGATAATGGCTGGGGCAGGAGTTAGTTGGAAGGAATAGCTTGTGCAAGGACCTCAAGTCTGGAGAGAATGTGATCTGTTTAAGGAACTGAAAGTCCTGTGGCTGGAGCAGAGAGAGAGAAAGAATCAAATGGCCTCTAGAATGAGAAGGTGACTATGGTAAAATGGTATTCTGCTGCTCTAAAAAGTCTAGGACAGAAGAAGGGTGTGTTGTTGTGGTCTGGACACGGAGGACAGCGTGTGTGTAGCCAACTATTCGGTAACTGTTTCTAGACCCACCCTACCCTAGAGAGTAATGACCCAGATTTACTTTTCAGCCTGATCATGTGCGTTTTTGCTATTCTAGTATTTTAAGCAAAATATTGACTTTTGTCATAGTCAAACTGTAAAAGAAGAAGCATGGCCCCCAAAAGCAAGCCATTCAAAAAGTCAATATATGTATATGTTCTTGGAATTTTTATTCTGATTTTTGCCTACTAAATCTGAGTTTAAAATAAATTTAGGTATAAATTGGCTCAAGAGAGAACTGAAAAGATAATAGCAAGATGGAAGTAATTAGAGATTTGGTGTTTTGATTTTTATTTGCACAAACCCCCCGCCAAAAAAAAAAAAAAAAAAAAAAAAAATTCCAACAAATATACCCTAGAGTCTTTCGTTCCTTTCTAAACTCTGCATATAGCTGCCTTGAGGTATTGCAGCTTCAACACTTCCATTCTAATTATCTGACAGGGCGGCTACTCTAAAATGCTACAATCACTGGAAAGTCAAAAGCCATTAAATGTCTATTTCTAAAATAAAAGGCTTGTACTTGTCTTAGATGATGTCATTTTGTTTGGCCTTCTGTGTTCCCAAGGAGCATAATATGAAATAATCAAGAATGCAGTTAGTATTCAAACACCCATGGTGATACATCACAAGGTATAGTACTTGGGGGTTTTCTGATTTCTCTCAGAGAGGTACAAGATTAGGAGATGAGGGGTGAATGGGGATGGTAAGGAAAAAACTAATGTTCAAAAATAATAATGAGGACATACAACTCAATAAATTGGTTTCTGGAAGAAAATTAAAAGCATTTTAGTATTTTCAGCTCATCTGTTAGTTTATCGTACCATGGTGGTTGATGTGTTGCTGTGATCTGGAAGCTGTGCCACCTGTATTTCAAATACCCAGCAGGGGCACTCATAGTGGACAGGTTTTAGTGGAGCTTCTAGACTAAGAGAGATTAGGAAGAAGGACCTGGCAATCTACTTCTGAAATAAGTGGCTAGTGAAAACTTTATGAATAGCTGTGGAAAGCTGTCTAACAGAGTACAGGAACATTAGCCCCTCAGGTTAGAAGGCACTCAAAATACAACTGGGGAAGAGCCTCATACTCTACGAAAAACCAAAACCAAACTCACTGCTGTAGAGTTGATTCTGACTCATAGCTACCCCTCTTTGGGTTTCCAAGGTGGTATCTCTACAGAAGTAGGTTGTCTAGGCTTCCTTCCCAGGAGTGGCTGGTGGGTTTGAACTGCCAGCCTTCTGGTTAGCAGTCAAATGCCTTAGGCACCATGCCACTAGAGCTCCTATTACTCTACAAAGTAGAAACCAAAAAACTCCATCTCTGTCATTAAGATCAACTCTACTCTGTAGACTGCTGTAAAGATTTACTGCCTCGGAACCCCAATGGAATCCACTATGAGTTGGAATCAAGTTGATGGTAGTGAGGATGGTTTTTTTTTTTTTTTTTTTAACTCCACAAAGTAGAAACCAAACAACCAAGCTCACTGCCATCAAGTTGATTCCAACTCATAGCAACCCCCCTTGCCCACTGGGTTTCCAAGGCAGTAAAGCTTTACAGCAGCCTACAGAGTAGAGTTGACCTTAATGATAGAGATGGAGAAAAGCTTTCAAGACCTTTATCTGCTGATGTGGCATAACTCAAAATGAGAAGAAACAGGTATAAACATGCTTCAATAATTAGAACTTGGAACACAAGAAGTATGAATCTAGGAAAACTGGAAATGGACTGGTATTGGACATTTTGAATTAGACAACTGTATGCTCTACTACGCCAGTGATGACAAATTGAAGAGGATTGGCATTGTATTCATCATCAAAAGGAACATTTCAAGATCTGTCCTAAAATATAATGTCACACTGATAGGATAACATCCATATGGCTACAAGGAAAAAGAGTTAATATGACTATTATCCAAATTTGCACACCAACCACTAATGCCAAAGATGAAGAAAGTGAAGCTTTTTACCAACTTCTGCAGCCTGAAATTGATCATACATGCAATCAATATACATTGATAATTGCTGGCGATTAGAATGTGAAAGGTGGAAACAAAGAAGGATTGTGGTTGGAAAATAAAGCCTTAGTGATAGAAACAATATCAGAGAACACATGACAGAATTTCTCAAGATCAACCACTTATTCATTGCAAATACATCAAATACATTTTCTCAACAACAGAACAAGCGACTGTACATGTAGACCTCACTGGATGGAATTAAAAGGAAACAAATCAACTATATCTGTGGAAAGAGATGATGGAGAAGGTCAATATCATCAGTTAGAACAAGGCCAGGGGCTAACTGCAGAACAGACCATCTTATGCTTATATGTTCAAGTTGAAGCTGAAAAAAATTAAACCATGAGAGCCAAATTACAGCCTTCAGTATTTCTCACCTGAGTTTAGAGACCATCTCAAGAACAGGTTTGATGCATTGAACACTAATAACCAAAGACCAGATAAGTTGTGGGATGACACCCCACCAAACCAAACTCAACTGCCATCAAGTTAGTTCCAACTCAGAGAAACTCTACAGAACAGAGTAGAACTTTCCTATAAAGTTTCCAATCTTGTAAATCTTTATGGAAGGAAACTGCCTTATCTTTCTCCTGAGGAGAAGCTGGTGGGTTTGAACTGCTAATCTTTTGGTTAGCATCCCAGTGCTGTTAACCACATCACCACCAGAGCTCCTAAGACAACATCAAGGACAACATAAATGGAAAAAAGGAAAAGTTATTTAAAAAAAAAAAAAAAAAGACAGGAAAGGAAGAAAAGACCACAACAGATGTCAGAAGAAACTGTGAAACTTGCTCTTGAAAGGAGAGTAGCTAAAGTGAATTGCTCTCGAATGGAGAGTAGGTAAAGCAAATGGAAGAAATGATGAAGTAAAAGAGCTGAACAGAAAATTCCAAAAGGCAGCTTGAGAGGACAAAATAAAGTTTATAATGAAATGTGCAAACACCTGGAGTTAGAAAACCAAAAGGGAATAATACATTTGGTATTTTGTAAGCTGAAAGAACTGAGGAAAAAATTCCCAACTGAATATACCATGGACTTCCAGAGAACAAACAAATCTGTGTTGGAAGAAGTATAGCCAAAATACTCCTTAGAAGCAGGGATGATGAGACTTCACCTCACAGACTTTGCATATGCTATCAGGAAGGACTAGTCAGTAGGGAAGGACAGCATGCTTGGTAAAGTACAGGGTCAGTGAAAAAGAGGAAGACCTTCAGTAAGACAGACTGACACAGTGGCTGCACCACTGGGTTCAAACAAAGCAAGCCTTGAGAGGACAGTGTGGGGCTGGGCAGTGTTTCATTCTGTTCTACACAGGCTCACCAGAAGTTACAATCAATTTCATGGAACCTAACAACAACAGCAAAGCTTTTTCGGTAGGTACAAATATAATTTTCACATTTTGGATATGAAAGAGATAAGGAGAATACTATGAATTATTAACAATAACACTTAGGTGTTATTGCTTGCTTGGTGCATTGTTTTCATACTTTAAAATAAGGGGTGTGCACCCCAGTTAGGAAGTATCCAGTCACATTTTAACGATGAAGAAACCTTTTCTTGGCGAAACTGTGAATTCCTTGCAAGGTGATGATGATTTGTACAGAAAAGAAATCCTAAATCAGTATGTGAAAAAGCAGTGCAGATATAACTATTTTTCTTAACTACATCAACAAAAAATAAGTAAATAAAAAGTCCAATCATTTTAGAGTATAGTTTGGACAAAACCATAGCTTCTAAAATTAAAACTGTAATACATTTTGCATGTTGAGTATTGTAAATTGTTAATGAGCACTTCGCCATATCAGTTTCCTGCTCCAGCTGGCTGGCTGTCAGGCTGGCAACCACTCAAGAGCCTGACGAGCCTGACGCTCAAGAGGCACAGGCATATGTCTTGTATTTAAAAAAGTGAAATAGAAAAAGGAGAATGGGCCTTCATTTTATAAACACGTCTGTGAAAATTACCATTTCGTTTGAGGCCAATTCAGACCAGGTGCTAAGGACAGTAAGTGAAAAAAAAAAGAGAGAGAAAACAGGCAACATACAAAGGCAAAAAAAAAACACGTCTGTGAAAATTACCATTTCGTTTGAGGCCAATTCAGACCAGGTGCTAAGGACAGTAAATGAAAAAAAAAAGAGAGAGAAAACAGGCAACATACAAAGGCAAAAAAAAAAAAAAAAAAAGTTAGGAATCTATGGAAATTGCATTCTTGGTTATCTTTATAACTCAATTCTGAAATATGAATCATTATCACTGTGGTTGCACACACAGTTCTCCTTCCGGTTTTTCAAAAGTTATCTTTCCTTCTAACATCATAAAATTATATAAGTCAAAGCTAAGTTCCTGTGTGTCTTTTATAAATAGTGCTTCTGCTGCAATTTTAGGCAGAACTGGTGGTACCTTGGGGGTGGTTTCCCTCCCACCAAGGTCACAACGACCCTCCTTTTGGGTTCAGAGGATTTTCTTCTATACTCTGAATATGGATCATTTCACCTTTTGAAGAACAGTGACACCTAGAATTTAGAACATCAAATCAGCATTAATATTCTCAACAAATTCCTTCCAATGTTAGGTCCAATAGCCTTCTGTTGATAGTGTAACTGCACCTTCTTTTTCTAGGCAAAAAAAAAAAAAAAAAATCCAAACTCACTCCGTCAAGTCAGTTCAACTCATAGTGACCCCTTCTTGGGTTTCTGAAGTGGTATCTCTACAGAAGTAGGATGTCCAATCTTCCTTCCAAAGAGTGGCTGGTGGGTTGGCAGTCAAATGCCACTATGACTTTAATGAATTTAATAAGGAGCCCTGTTGGCACAGTGGTTAAGTGCTCAGCTGTTTACCAAAAGGTCAGTGGCTTAAACCCATCAGCTGCTCTGTGGGAGAAAGATGTGGCAGTCTGCTTCTGTAGAGATTATAGCCTTGGAAACCAGTTCTAATCTGTGCTATATGGTCTCTATGGAATCTCTATGCTATATGGAATAGAGTTGATGGCAATGGTTTGTTGTTGTTGTTGTTGTTTATGCCTTTAATAGGAGCCCCGAGGGCTAGTGCTCAGCTGCTAACCAAAAAGTTGGCTGTTCGAAGGCACCTGCTGCTCTTCAGTAGAAAGATGTAGCAGTCTCTGCTGCCATAAAAATTTACAGCCTTGGAAATCCTATGGAGCCATTCTACTTTGTCCAAGTGGGTTACTATGAATTGGAATCAACTCAATGGGAGTGGGTTTGGTTGTTTTTGGTACAACCTTAATAGATTAACTGCAAAACAAAAAAATCACATGTGATGCAGCACTTGAAAAGCATATGTAGGATATCACTTTCTACCTAGCAATAGCCTTTATATCAAAATACTCACAGTAGTTTTCTCTGGGTAGTGGGTTTATAGGTAGTTCCCTTTTTATTATTGTTTTATTTTTGTTTCCTAAAGAGAAAAAGATCTTTCAAGTATTCTACAATGAAAAAGTATGACTTCTGCATCAGGGAAAAAATCCAATTATATGTATTTTTAAGGAACATATAAATATGAATGGAGATTTAAAATTCACCCCAATGACAATCCCTGCCCTTCTGAAGCTCATATTCAAAGAATTAAGTATAATTACACAGCCATGAATGACAGGCACAATTACCTCAGTGTAGCAATTTTAGTTCTAAAGGTCATTTTATTTTAAAGTTGCTTTTAAACTGTTCTCTAAAACACTGGAGAATATTCTACATGACTATTTTCAGGCTTACTTTTTTTGTTTTTTAACAGTTAAATAGTTTGTTAAGGAAGTGATAGGGTACAACTTGGTATAAGGATTATAACTCAGAATCGAGAAGCATGTAGCCAGAGTCTCCTTTCTTCAGTGGGAGACTCAGCAAGATGATACGGCTCTTTGATGAGATTTCTTGCTTCTTCTCTTTCTCTGCTGCTCCCTTCTTCTTTCTGTCTGAAAAGCCTCCATGAGACTGGCTCAGCACTCGTGCATCACACAGAATGATTTCAAATCAGCGGACTGTTTCCTTCAAAATTCCAGAACAACATCCTGAAGATGTTGCAGGGATTGAATATCCTTTTCAAGGTAGCTTAGCTCTCAAAGAACAAAACTGCAAAACTGCTGTAGTTTATTCTGTCTGTCCGACACAACTATTTCAAAAGTTTTGTTAGGCAATCCTTTTGTTCTCCTTTTTAAAGAAAGTCGACTCCTTATGTGCCTAAGCTCCTATTTCCTTTTCAGTACTTTAGTGATGTTTTCTAAGGCTGAGATGATGGCAGAACCAACCAAGTTCTTGGATATAGCTTCTAAAGATGGGACAGAAATCCCTTCTGCCAAGTCTTTTTCCTCCACCATTGAGGAAAGGGATCCTGAAGCACCATCATCTTCCAATTTTGACCGTTCTGACATCACAGTACCACCCTCTGGTATGTCTCTTTAATTCTAGGTTTGCACCTTGTGTTTGAAGCCAGTCATCAGTGACTTTTCCTTAACAATCTTACGTATGCTCTCTTCAACTTCTGAGTGCTGAGGAAGAAAGTTCACTCAGTGAGTAGGGCCTTTGATGTAGTGTTTTCAGAGCAGAATCTTCGGGAGTTAAAAAGACAGAACTACCTTGGAATTTTGTCCCAGAAATTGTCCAGATATGGCATTATTTTGCCTGGTATCATTCCATAAAGGAAATCATGAAGCCAATTATTCAGGAGTCAGTGACATCTTCATCTATTACAGGTAAAATATTCTATTCAATAAGGCATGACAAGATAGTTGTGATTTTCTTTAATATAATGATATAAAACTGATTTTTTAGGAGCTCTGGTGGTATAGCACCTAACATATTTAACTGCTAACTAGAAGGCTGGAAGTTGAAACCCACCAGCCACTCCTTGGAAGGAAGACTGGGCAATCTACTTCTGCCTCTGAAACCCAAGGAGGGATTGCTATAAGTTGGAATCAACTCCATAGCAGTGAGTTTGGGTTTCTGTTTTTTGTTGTTTAAATAGTGAATGTACCTAGTTTTTATTTGTTAATACTTTCTTTTAGGAGTCTCTAGGTGGCACAAAAGGTTAAGCACTCAACTACTAGCTGAAATGTTGACAATTTGAACCCACTTGGCAACATCTCTGAAGACAGGCCTGGTGATCTGCTTCTAAAGGGTCACAGCCTTGGAATTCTTATGGACCAGTTCAACTCTGTACACATGGAGTTCCCAGGAGTCAGAACTGACTTGACAGCAACTAACAACAACAATAACATATTTTCCTTTGAGAAATCACTCTACCCCTATTCTAAGTGATATTGATGGGGCAGTACTCATCCTAAGGCCCATTTCTCCAAGTCTCCAAATCTCTACCCCACCCCATACACACAATTATGACCAAAGGATATTCTATCCTCCTGGCAACAGTGACTGTTGCAGTGTCAGTCAGTTTCATTTCCTGGATTGATCCACAGCCTCCAGGAGACAGAAACTTTGCCTCCACCCCCACCCCCCCAATGGGTTGCTATCCTGGAAGACAAAGCCATGAATAGTTGGAAGAGAAGAGAGATGATTTTCCCATCACATAAAAGTACCCATGTGATAAAAAGATTGCAAAGACCAAGGCAAATTAACTAGAGGAAGAAAAGCTAGAAGATGCAGAGAGCCCCCAGCACACTGCTGGAGCTCCTACCTCCACTCTCCTGAGTTGGTGCCATCTTGGTACTTCCCTGTGATATGAACCAATAAATTACAATTTCTTTTAATAATTCTACCCCTCCACCCACTTAAGCTTCTGCCCCTTGCTACTGAAAATGGCTTACCTAGTATAGCCAGATGTTGTCATAGAGTCAAATTTGAAAAAGCTGGTTACAAAAATCTAAGATACTGAGATGAAGAACTTGCTAAATCACTCTATCTTACTCATGATCACTTCCCAGAGAAGCGCCAGCAGAGATAAACACACTAACAAATAAACTAGGGAACAAAACAGCTGAGAGATGAAAGCCAAATGCCTGGTGCAAAATTAGTTCCTTCTACTTAAGGAAGGTTGGGCAATCCTACTTCCGTAGTGATACTGCCTCGGAAACCCAAGGAGGGGTCGCCATGAGTCGGGGCCGACTCGACGGCATATAACAACAACAACAACAACATTTGTAGAGTTACCAAGACAGAGAAAAAGACAAAGGCTGAGATAAGGAAATTCTTTTTCCCACTAGTTTGGATGCGTAAGGAGTTAACTTTGAATGGCAATGCATTATTTAAATTCTTAAAAAGATTAAATCAAACAGATATGTGCTTTTCAAAGCAAATGTACCAAAAAAAGATGAATTTTAAAAATAAAAATTAAAAATTTCTGTATGACACAAAAAGCTATAAGCAAATATGAAAACCAAATTTCAATAAGGAAAACTATTAGCAAAACATTTGAGTAATTAATAATCTTAATAATCCAAGAGCTCTGATTTTAAATCTTTAAGAATAAAATGAGTAATTCAACAGAAAAATAAGCAAAGGTTGTGAACAGGCAATTCACAAAAGATGAACTAGAAATAGCAAATATCTGTTTTTCATCAGTAATCAATGAAATGAAATTTATGAGGCCTCTACCTTGCTCTTTACTTTTCCAATTTTCTACAATGATAAGTATGATTATAATAGTTGAAAAGAAAGCTTAAAGTAAAGGTAGTAAAATATAAAGTTAAGATTAAGAAGGTTAGGCTGGCATCAGTGTTGCTGTCACTTGCTGTCGAGTCAGCCCCAACTCATGTTGACTTTATGTATCACACAGCAAAACAGTGCCTGGGCCTGTGCCATCCTCATGTTCCCTGATGAATGAATGTGTAGGCACGGAGTCAGGGAGCTCAGAAAAAGGTCATGGGGCCAATGTATCTCTAGGATAAGGAAGCACCAGTTTTGAAGAGATGTGAACAGTATCTCAAAGGAAAAAGCATGCTAAAGAGGATAAAATTGAGACAGTCAACAACTCTGCTGTTTCCCTCTTGACATGATGGGATGCCTGAAAAAGAAAGGTATTGAGAAGAAGAGATTGTTGGTTCAGATAAAAATATGATGCTAGACCACAGAATGGTAAAGACAGAAGAGATTTTAGATTTGCCTAGTATGAGACCCTCATTTTATAATGAGGACGTTGAGTCTGCAACAGGCTAAGTGATTTACTTGCAGGTTGCACATCTTGGGGCATATTTAGAAGGAAATTACAGGCCTCCTTCCCCTTAATTGCTTTTTTCAACCACACAAAGCCATTATCTCTTATTTGACCCATGGTTATGCAAGAAAACTACTCTTGCATTCTATATGTTCCATTTCCACTCTTTCATGATTGAAAAATTTATACATCTAATGTATGTTGTTGTTGTTGTTGTTATGTGCCGTCGAGTCGACCCCGACTCATAGCGACCGCTCCTTGGGTTTCCGAGGCAGTATCACTACGGAAGTAGGATTGCCCAACCTTCCTTCCGAGGAGTGGCTGGTGGGTTTGAACCGCCAGCCTTCTGGTTAGCAGTCAAGTGATCTAATGTATAGTTGGTAAAAATTGTTGATGATTAATCTCTGTGCCATGCAGTGATTATGAACAAATGTAAAATTTTGTGACATGGATAGTATATCTCATACATTAATGCACACATAAATATCAATGCAGGAAGACTCATTCTCATGTGGCATGTAAAAATTAAGTACTCAAGAAAATAATTTGTAGTGATCCCTTAATGTGTTAGCAAGTTACCTTAATTTTAATAGTTGTTGTGGTCCATCGAGTCGGACCCGACTCATAGCAACCCCTCCTTGGGTTTCCGAGGCAGTATCACTACAGAAGTAGATTGCCCAACCTTCCTTCTGAGGAGTGGCTGGTGGGTTTGAACTGCCAGCCTTCTGGTTAGCAGTCAAGTGCCTTAGGCACTACGCTAATAGGCATCTTTAAATATCTTTCTACACAGCCTGTGATATATTTTAAGGAGGAGTTAAACATTTTAAACTTCACTCAATATGCTGTTGTTGTTAGTTGCTGTCAAGTTGGCTCTGACTCACAGAAATCCTATGTACAACAGAAAGAAACCCTGCCCAATCCTTACAATTGTTGCTATGTGGAGTCCTTTATTTTAGCCATTATGTCAATCCATCTTGTTGAGGGTCTTTCTCTTTTTCCTCGACCCTCTACTTTACCAAGCAAGATGTCCTTTTCCAGGTACTGGTCCCTCCTGACAACATGTCCAAAGTATGTGAGACTAAGTCTCACTTGATATAGCTGTCTAGTAATATGTACTGTGGTTAACTATTTTAATATGTTGGACAATAAAACTGAATGTAACAGTTCCAACATTTCTCATGGGAGTGATTTAGGATAGACATATGTTTTTCATCAGAGTTTCTAGCAGAGATTTTGGAAATCAAGAGGAAAAATGGGCCCTATTATATCTAACTGTGTTGCAAACCATAATGGAAAATAACATTTTTTAAAGCTGGCTTTTTGTTTTATTTTGTCAGTCATGAAACAAGGAGTCTGAAACACTAGAGATGAAGGTGTCATCCTTAATGAAAACATCTAATACTGGCATGCCATAATAACCGAGAATCCATAAAAGTGGAACCAAGACATGAGGCAAAATCCTTTCTGAAATGAAATCCTCCATATCCTGAAGTTGTCTTTTAGCTGAGTAGGTAGATTCTGCACAGTCATGGTTTTATACTCTGTCACCTACATAATGAACCAAGTTTTCATTAAAGTGTGTGTAAAATGAAGGCTAGTTATAGACTGTTACAATCACTTTTCCCATTATACAGCAACATTCTTGTCATTGCTACACCAAGAGGATATACTCAAGGTTTAAGAGTCTAATCCTCAAAGAAAGATTTTTGAAATCTTGAAAACTGTTTTGCAATACTGTGTTTAGGAGCAGAAGTCTGCAGAAATGTGTATTCTGAAATTTGATGAATTACTGAGAGACAGCTGTGAGATGAGCAAGAGTGCAGAAGTGGCAGTAAGGGCATGCATATGAGGTGAAATCCTCATTAGCTCCTCATCTTTTATGATTCCTTCTTAGGATGTACTTCCTATTTTACTAAGAAGATTAACTTTCCATGAGGATGAGATAAAGTACTTGGCCAAGTATGAAAAACGTTTTGTTTGAAAGATATACCTTCACTAAAATAATAAACACAATGTCTCGGCCTTGTATTAATGGAGATGAAAGCTTTTATAATGAAGTGGCAGGCATAAATAGCAATAATAATGTGTATATGGTCTGTGTTCACCTAGACTTTTCAAAAGAGGAAAGCTATCATAAACAAATCATTGAAAATAGATTTTTTTTTAGATTGGTTATAGAATTTTGCTTTGTTTTACTGGAGAAAGGAACATGAATATGTTCTCCATTGGAAAATAGAACTGAAACATGAACTGTTTTCCACAACCCGATACATAAGAAATCCTCAACTCCCTCCTCACTCACATCTGACCAGAAGACTCTCCCCTGCCAGGTTTCCATTAGGGAATACAAGAGAATCCCAGATGAGAACTCACTAGATTTTCACCAGTGTCCTTAAGAACAGTGTATTCCAAACTGGATCCACCTTTCCTCAGCTTTTGCTTACGAGTTGATATTAACAGGCAATGGACAGGTGAGAAGGAATAGAGAAGAAAAACTTACAAAAGAAAATCACTTAAGGCCAAACCTTTTGAAATGTTGAAGATGATCAAAAAAACAAAACAAAAACAAAACACTCTCTACTGTCTTAGTCATCTAGTCCTGCTATAACAGAAATATCACAAGTAGATGGCTTTAACAAACAGAAATTTATTCTCTCATAGTTTAGGAGGCTAGAAGTTTAAATTCAGGGTGCCAGCTGTTGTGAAAAGCTTTCTCTCTTTGCTCTGGGGGAATGTTCTTGTCTCCTTTCAACATCTGTAGGTTTGGTGTCTCTTGGACATCTCTATATGGGTTGGCATCAATCTTTCCCTGGGTCTAGGAGATTCTCAGCACGGGGACCCTGAATCCAAAGGAAGTGCACTGCTCCTCTCTGAGTGGTACTTATGTCCCTGTCTCTCTGCTCACTTCTCTCTCCTTTTATTTCTTATGAGATAAAAGATGATGCACACCACATCCCCAAAATTCCCCTTACATCAGATCAGAGCTTACAACTGACTGGCTGATCACATCAGATCACATCATGGGGATGATTACATCATCACATAACTGCCAAATTACATCACTACATAATTTCCAAACAACTGAGAATCATGGCCCAGACAAGTTGACATGTATTTGGGGGGATACAATTCAACCCATGACATCTACCATAAAAGCAATTTATACATTTTATTCAAATAAATATGTAGTTTTTCTGATTATTCCAGCTAGAGTAAAAGGAATCCCTATGACATTATTTTATGCCAGAGTTTTGGGAATTACAAAGCAACCAAAGTATAGTGATAGATGTAGTTTGAAAAAATACCATCTTCACCGAATTGAGAACTCAGTTATATGCACCATTCTTTCTATAAAACTTAGTCTTCACATTTGTGGTAGTTAAGTTGTGTGTCAACTTGACTGGGCCTGGTTTTAAGTGACTGGACAGCTGGATATAGTTATTCCCCATGAGAAGATTGGTAATCAACAACATGGTGGAATCTACTGGAGCAGCTGAATAACTCCCTTAGGAGTATAGTCTGCTTCCAATATATAAGAAGAAGTTTTGAGAAAGTTCTCTGCAGCTTTTTGGCATGCTTGGACCCTTCATGTAGCCGAGTCTTCATTCAGCAGCCTCCCATGTTTCCTGCTGATCTTGGGATGGGTCCTGGACTTGACCCAGTGGCCTGCCATGTTGTGTGATAATCTTGGGACTATGCCATTTCACTTGTGGACCTTGGGCTTGTTGGCCTCAGCATCTAGAAGCTGCCTGAGTGAAGAGATGCCTCCAGCTCCAGTGGGCCAGGTGCAAGAGACAGAGCTGAAGACCAAGGTCAAGGGGCTTTCACCCAGCCCCTAGAGCTGGCACTTTGAACATGAACTTTTGGCCTCTTAAACAATAAGAGAATAAATCCCTGTTTGTTAAAGCCACCCACCATTTGCTGTATTTTCTGTCAGAGTGGCACTAGAGTACCCAAACAACATTCAAATGTTTTAAAGTTCTAAAATGGCTTAGAGTTGAATTAATTCAATTCCTACCTAGGCATGAGTCCTAATGTCACTTCCCATTGCTGAGAAGTTCTCGCTGGGTGAGTCTAGGCTTTTGGGCTAGCATTATTTTTCTGAGGTTTCTTCCTTATATTAAACTTAAAGCTGCCTCTCAGGATTTTCCATCCAATACATAGAGTTCTGTGAGAAATCTACTTCCATTAAAATGGTATCTTAATCAAATCTATTCAGAAGGAAAATAACTGGGAGCTCTGGTGGTGTAATGCCTAAGGCATTTGATTGCTAACCAGAAGGCTGGAGGTTCAAACCCACCAGCCACTCCTTGGAAGGCATCTACTTTTGTAGAGATACCACCTTAGAAACCCAAGGAGGGGTCACTATGAGTCGAATTGACTTGACAGAAATGAGTTTTTTTGTTTTTTTTTTTTGTGGGTTTTTTTACTGTAAACTAGAACTAGGCTAAACTGTAAACGAATGTGATTTTTTTCTTTCAGTTTAAGAAGGTCATAAAAAGGTTTCAAGGTCCTTTGCTTTTTGATGAAAATGTAGTATACATCATTTAATCTGCCTGGAGATCTGTCAGATTTCTGGTGATTTCTAGAGTAAAAGACTCAAAAGCTTTCGTCTGTAATCAATACCTGAGCTAGAGGCGCTAGCATAGAGATTGCAAACTGGAAGCCCACAGGCTGAATTCTGCCCTCTGATAAATTCTCTTTGACTCATACAGTGTTTTACAAAATAAGCCAATTTTTAAAACTTGGGCAATTTCAAGCTTGAAACAAAACAAAACAAAACCTATAGGCCTGGTTTCTTGAAAGACTGGCAACACTAGATTTATGATCCATGGCAACAATTTGAGAATCTCCAGTTTGACCCAGTCTCCACCACACCCCTTTGCCCCTTTTATGGAGGCCAAACATCCCTTGCCATTTATCATTCTATTTTCACAAAATCCAATCTACTTTACTTTATTACTTGCTGACTCATGTAAGCATTTGAGTTTGAGTCGCCTATTGTAACCCATAGTTTTAAACATTTCCTTAGTATGGAGATTTCATATAATTATCTTTTGGTATCTGTTAATTGAACAATACAAAAGAAAAATTTATATAACTTTAGCAATGTCTTTAACAAATTTATATTTTATAGATCACAATAGCATCTGAAAATATTTGGAAAATACTAGTAATTCACAGAGAAATATTTATTTAGCCTATAGACAAAGCAAAAGGAAGCCTAGTGGCACAGTGGTTAAGTACATGGCTGCTTACCAAAGGTCAGCGATTCAAACCCAATAGTCGGGAGCTCTGGTAGCATAGTGGCTAAGACACTTGCCTGCTAACCAGACAGCTGGCGGTTCAAACCCACCAGCCACTCCTCGGAAGAAAGGTTGGGCAATCCTACTTCCATAGTGATACTGCCTCGGAAACCCAAGGAGGGGTCACTATGAGTCGGGTTTGACTCGACGGCACATAACAACAACATCAACAAGCCACTCTGCTGGAGAAAAACGTAGCAGTCTGTTTCCATAAAGATTTACAGCCTTGGATTTACCCTATGGAGCAGTTCCATGGGTCACTCTGAGTCAGAATCAACCTGATGGCAATGGGTTAATGTACAAAGCATAAAACACACACAGAGAGACGAGCCATTCACTCTAAATCCTGTTTCCCCAGGGATCTATGAGCCAAAGGTGGAGAATCACTGATGTAGTTAGTAAGAATAATTCTGGACTGGGAATCAGGAGACTCAGCTCTAATCACACCCTTACATTGCACTGGCTATTGATTGATGATCTGAGGCAAGGCAGTTAACCTTTAGGGCCTTAATTTCCTCCTGTGCAAAGTGAATATATTGGATAATTGCTGAGAACTCTTCCATCTGAGTCCTTAAACCTACCACAAAATCCCAACCAACCATGGGACTTCCCAAAAGTGTGCCTGGGTTTGGCCTAAAGACAAAAGGTTTATGAGGGAGGAAATTGCCATGAGAAAATGGAAACATAGAGAAAACTTCAGCTGTAATATTTGTAAAGTTAGTAAGCATTTTATATCTTCCGTACCAAGCCATGTTTGAAAAGCTAGTGGCATATTTGTGAATTATCTCTAAGAAAATTAGCATTCTCGATCTATTTCACTAGAGCTCAGATATTTGGAGTTATAATTATTATACATGTAAGTTTATATTCTTTTCAGATTAAAAGAGATGATATGTATAGAAGTGCTTTTTGAATATTAGAGTGGTATTATTTAGGACTGTCAGGAATTACAATGCTGTCATTACCTAGTATTATCCCACCCTTTTCTATAAAGGATTCTATTTGGCCAGATTCAATACAATGATGGAAATTATTTATTCATAGACATCATGTTAATATCAAGTCATCATAGCATTCAAAAACATACATTTGAATGCTTTATTATACGTGATATATTTTTATTCTGTGGTTTTATATTGTTTCCTGTCTTAGTCTTATCTCTAAAAAGACTAAGTTCTCTGAGGAGAACCACTGCCTGATGATAATAATGATGATGACAAAAATGATAAAATAACAATAATGCTAAAGATAATGATATTGACAACATATACTAAGAACACATCAAGCACCAAGATCAGTACCAAACCCTTCAACTGTTTCATCTCTTGAGGTTGATACTATTGCTGTTCCCATTTTATCAATAAGGAAACAGAATCACTGGAGTCAAACAACCTTAAGATCATACAACTATGAAGAGTCAGAATGATAACTCAGATACACCTGACACCAAATGCTATGCTCACAGCCTTTATGCCCTACTACCACCAGTGTTTCTATCATTAAAGAATTTAGAATACTGCTGGATACATAAATGACATTCAACAAACATTGAAAAGTTGAAAATATAGAAATGTCAGTATCATAACTGTAATATTAAAACACTCTGGGCATCACCTCACCTCACATTATATTAACTAGCCCTAGAATTTCCTCTCTCAGGGAAGTCTAGAAAGGTAATTGTAGCAAATACGACTTTCTTACTTATTATTTTTTCCTGTCTACTTTCTTCCAACACAACACTGACTTTGTTCATGACAAACATATTCCCAGTTTTACTCACTCATCAAATTCTCTTGTAGCTAGTTCCAGGTACAGCTAAAGAAGTGTAAGTCTTCTGGGTGGAGCTTTCAGGAAAATGATTGCTTTCCTAATAAAACGAGACAGACACAGCTAGCATATGCCTTTGTCCTTTGTCCTTTTTCACTTTATGGCTGAAGCACAGACACACTGCCTAGTAGACAAGTGCCCAGCTCATGAACATGATGACAAAATGTACAGCTTAAGGACCGAAAGGAAGGATGCTGGGTGGAGCCTGAGTTCTGCCTACCTCTGAATTTCTTGTTGAAGAAACATAGATCCTTATTTGTTAAGAGAAGCCTGGTAGCACAGTGGTTAAAGTGCTTGGCTGCTAACCAAAAGGTCACAAGTTCAAACCCACCAGCTGCTCCAAAGAAGAAAGATGTGGCAATCTGCTTCTGTAAAGATTTATAGCCTTGGAAACCCTAAGAGGCAGTTCTACTCTGTCATACAGAGTTGCCATGAGTCAGAATTGACTCAATGACAATAGGTTAAGTTGTTAAGTTAATCCAGTTAATTTTCCATTACATACATCTAGGTACAATCTTAAAGCAAAGACTCAAGAATCAATTGTTAGGCACTGAATTGTATCTCCCCAATATATGTATTGGAATCCTAAGCTCAATACCCATGGATGTAATCCTATTTGGCAACAGGGTTTTCTCTGTTAATTAAGCCATATCAGTGTAGGGTGTGTCTTAAACCTAACCATTTCTGAGTTATAAGGATCAGTGTAGACATAGAGACAAGGAAGCAAAAGTGGGGGTGGTAGTTAAGGTTATGTGTCAACTTGGTTGGGCCTGGTTGAGTGGCTGGGCAGCTGGATGTAGTATTCCCCATGATGAGGCTGGTAATCAACTCCATGGTAGAATCTGGTGTGAGCAGCTGAGTAGTTGCCTTAGGGATTCAGTGTGCTTCCCATATATTAGGAGAAGCTTTGACAAAGGTCTCTGAGCTTTTTGGCACACTTGGACCCTGCATGCAGCCAAGTCTTCATTCAGCAGCCTGCCGTGTTTCCTGCCAATCTTGGGGCTGTCTTTGGACTTGAACTCGTGGCCTGTCATGTTGTTTGGTAATCTTGGGACTTTGCCATTTTATTTGTTGACCTTGGGTTTGTCAACCTCAGCAGCCAGCAGCTGCCTGAGTTAAGAGAAGTGTCCAGCTTCAGTGGGCCAGGGCTAAGAGGCAGAGCTAAAGCCCAAGGTCAAGGGGCCTTCACCCAGCCCTTAAAGCTGGAACTTCAAACTCAGACTTCTAGCTTCCTAAACTGTAACAGAATAAATCCCTGTTTGTTAAAGCCACCCATTTGTTGTATTTTTCTGTTAAAGCAGCACTAGAGGACCAAAACATGGTGGGAGGAAGAAGCTATTTGAGATTGTCAAGGAAGTGAGCAACACCAGGGCCACACAAACTAAAAGAGAAAAGGCTCGTCTCTCAGATCTGGCAAAGAGCCTTTCCCTAGAGTTACTGCCCTGAATTCAGGCTTCTAGCCTCCCGAACTGCGAGAAAATAAATTTCTATTCTTTAAAGCCAAGAACTGTGGTATTTGTGTTACAGCTGCTCTTGGTTATTGTTGTTAGGTGCCATCAAGTAGATTTTGACTCATAGCAACTCCATGTGACAGTGGAACTTCCCCATACAGTTTTCTAAGCTGTAAACTTTATGGGAGCAGATCGTCAGTTCTTTCTCCAGCAGAGCCACTGGATGGGTTCAAACTGCCAACTTTTTGGTGAACGGCTAAGCACTTGACCATTGCACCACCAGTTCTCCTTACTAGATAATAAGATATCAATAATCCCAAGTTATCAATAGGGAGTAAAAGAAAAGTTCAATAAATATAAATTAAACTGTTTTTATGGTATTACCATGCCTCTGTCTTGAACCATGGAATTTAATAAATACTTTAAACCACTCATTCCCTAGCTTTACACAATTAGATCTACCCATAGGCCTTTCCTATAAAGAGATTAGGAGCTCTAGTAGCATAATGCCTAAGGCATTTGACTGCTAACCAGAAGGTTGGCAGTTAAAACCCACCAGCCACTTCTCAGAAGGAAGATAGCGTGATCTACTTCCATAGTGATACCACCTTGGAAACCCAAGGAGGGGTCGCTATGATAGTGAGTTGTTGTTGTTCTTGTATAAAGAGACTATAAAATCTCAGGGAAAATAATCAATGAGTATTTACCAAACTATTTACCAAAACGAAAATTTTCTAATATAGTTATAATCACAGTTATAATATAGTATAGTCACATATCAATATGCAAGTTTTGGTTTTCCTTGTTTCCAATTTCAGAACTTTCTTACAAACATAGCTTAGAGCCCTCTTTTGCCCCTAATAGATTACAGTTGTGCCAAACTGCTGACTCACCTCAGGCTAAAGGTCAACTGAGAAGGGCCTAGAGTGGCCAGATGCTCCAAGGCTGGTTGCTTCTGACCACATACCTTAATACACTATACAAATATTCTCATTGTCTGTGTACACCATAAGGTGAAGAAGATTGGGAAGCACTAGCTTATTTGGTATCTAGATGCTTCCAAAAATAATAATGGCAGTAAAAATAAATTTACCTATTTCTAGTACTGTATGGACCAAAACTACCACTCATCTGTCAGTTTGTCATATTGTGGTGGCTTGTGTGTTGCTGTGAGGCTATGCCACCGGTGTTTCAAATACCAGCAGGGTCACCCATGGTGGACAGGTTTCAGCAGACCTTCCAGACTAAGACAGACTGGGAAGAAGGATGTGGCAGTCTACTTCTGAAAAAATGGCCCCTGAAAACCTTAAGAATAGCAGTAGAACATTGTCTGATACAGTATCAGAAGATAAGCCCTGCAGGTTTGAAGGCACTCAAAATATGATTGGGGAAGAGCTGCCTCCTCAAAGTAGAATCAACCAACCTTAATGACATGGATGGAGTAAAGCTTTTGGGACCTTTATGTGCTTATGTGGCATGACTCAAAATGAGAAGAAGCAGCTGCAAACATCCATTAATAATTAATAATCCATCAATATCATCAGTCAGAACAAGGCCCAGAGTTGACTGTGAAACAGACCATCAATTTCTCATATGAAAGTTTAATTTGAAGCTGAAGAAAATTTTAACAAGCTTATGAGAGTAAAAATATGACCTTGATTATATCCCACCTGAACTGTGAGAATGCAGTGCAGTAAATTATTTGGTATGGCTTTTCTAGCCATAGTCTTTGTAACTCCCACTGAATTATTGGGTGGGTTTACCATGCAAATAAGGTATGTAGAACTCTGATGTTGGGATTGGTTAGTTTTATCACTCTGCCAGGCTTAAAATAAGCCCTTCTAGAGGCAGAGGGGATTTCACTGCCATCAAGAGAGAAGAGCTGGAGGTGAAATACAGTGCGTCCTTGGACCCAAGATCCCTGCACTGGACCTCCTTGGCAGAGATGCATGGCAGAGAGACACGTAGCAGAAAGACATGCCCTGGCAGAGAGGCAGTGGAAGTAGAACTAAGAGGCATGAGACCGAGTGGCAGACTTACCTGGCCCACAGAAGCAGAGGCCAGGCCAAGAGGCCAAGGGCCAGAAAGGTATGTCTGAGGGCACAGAAGAGAGGAGACTGTCCTAATTAAAGAACTGTATCCTGCGTGTGTTTCTGAACCTGAATTGTAGCCTGTTACTTCCCTAATAAACCCCATAATTGTGAATATTGTCTGTGAGTTCTGTGTGGCCATTGCAACAAATTATCAAACCCAGTAGAGAAGTAGTGAGTGGCGTGGAAGGGATGATTGGTGTCAGAATTGGTAAAAGGCTGGAGGGTGCAGCATGTCTGGCCTCATAGGATAAGTCTTGGGCTGATGACAGTGATTCCGTCTTCCTCTTGTGAAGTTAGAGGAAGTCAGAAGATGTCACCTCCAACTCATTTTTGCAGAGACTATCTGAAAACACTAATGACCAAAGACCAGACAAGCTATGGGATGACATCAAGGCTATCATCCATGAAGAAAGCAAAAGGTCATTAAAACAATGCAGAAGAAAGAAAAGATCAAAATGGATGTTAGAAGAGACTCTGAAACCTGTTGCTGAAAATAGAGTGAATGGATGAAATGATGAAATAAAAGAGCTGAACAAAAGATTTCAAAGGGTGTACGGTGTAGTAAATTACCTGGTATGACTTTTCTAGCCATAAGTCTTTGTGAACTTTGTGGTGGAATTTTCCATGAGCAATTGAGTATCTCCTGATTGTTAATGTTATCCACCTGGGGTATTTCTGTTGAGAGAGGCATGAAGCAATCTTCTGGGAAGTTCTCTCTCTCAGGTGTATAGAATTTTGACATTGGGATTGGTTAGTTTGGCCACTCTGCCAAGCTCAAAAGCCCTCCTAGAGGCAGGAGGAGTCCCTCTGACTAGTGGCTGAGAAAGACATGCTGCTGAGAGAAATGCACTCCTGAGAGACATACACTTGCTGAGAGACAGATGCAAGAGACACATGCTGCTGAGAGAGAGACACGAGAGAGACTGCTGGCTGCTAAGTGAGATGGCTGGCTGCAAGAGACTGAATGCATTTCTAAAGTTGAATTGTAGCCTGTTGCTTCCCTAATAAATCCCATAATCTGTGAGTTCTGTGTGGCCACTGCAGCGGATTACCAAACCCAGCAGAGACATGGTAGGTGCTGCAGGAGTAATGGTTGGTGCCAGGGTTGGTGAAAGGGCTGGAGGGAGGCAGCATCTCTGGCCTCACAGGAATAGGCCTTGGGCTACTAGTGGTGATTCTGTCTTCCTCTTATAGGGGTATAGGGGTAGAGGAGGTCAAAAGATGTGGCCTCATTGCCCCTTGGGCAGGGTAGTTCAAGAAGACAAAGTATTAAAATGAAATACGCAAAGAACTAGAATTAGAAAACCAAAAAGGAAGAAAACACTCAAATTTTGCAAGCTGGAAGAACTGAAGAAAAAAATCATCTCTCCAGTTGAAATATTAAAGGATTCTATGGATAAAATATTGAACAATCCAGAAAGCTTCAAAGCAAGATGGAAGGAATATAAAGAGTCACCGTACTAAAAAGAATTGGTCCACTTTCAACTGTTTCAGGAGGTATAACATGATCATGAACCAACTGTATTGAAGGAAGAAGTCCAAAGTGTATTGAAGGCATTGGAGAAAAACAAGGCTCCAGGAACTCACTCCAGGATGTCATGCTTGGTAAGGTGGAGGGTCAACAAAAGGGGAAGAGATAGACTGACACAGTGGTTGTGGCGATGGGCTCAAGTATAGCCGGGATCACAGAGCTGGTGCGGGACCAGGCAGTGTTTTGTTATACTGTACATAGGGTCACTATAGGAGCTCTGGTAGCATAGTGCCTAAGGCATTTGACTGCTAACCAGAAGGCTGGTGGTTCAAACCCATCAGCCACTCCTCAGAAGGAAGGTTGTGCAATCTACTTCCATAGTGATACTGCTATGAGTCGCTATGAGTCGGACATGACTTGACAGTACCTAACAACAACAGGAACTCAGAATACCAATTAAGATGTTTCAACAAAGAGATGCAACACTGGAGGTACAAGAAATATGGAAGACAGGTCCTGGCCAACTGACCAGAAGACATTCATATTTGTGCCCATTCTATTGCTTATGAATAGCAGTAGAACATTGTCTAATATAGTGCAAGAAGATGAGCTCTGCAGGTTTTAAGGCACTCAAAATATGATTGGGGAAGAGCTGACCCTTATTTCCAAAGAAAGGTGATCCAACAAAATGCAAAAATCATCAAACAATATCATTACTATCGCATGTAAGTAATATTCTGCTGAAAATAACAGTACATACATAGGGAACAGCCAGAAATGCAAGCAGGATTCAGAAGAGGACATAGAATAAAGAATATATCGCTGCTGATGTCAAATGGGTTGTGGCTGAAAGCTGAGAGTACCAGAAAGATGTTTACCTGTGTTGTACTGACAATGCAAAGGCATTCAACTGCATGGGTCATAACAAATTATGGATAACACTGGGAAGAATGGGAACTGCAGAACACTTCATTGTGCTCATGTGGAACCTATACACATAGACCAAGAGGCAGTAATTTGAAAAGAACAAGGGGATTGTGTTGGATTGGGTTCTCTAGAGAAACACAAAAACCAGCAAAGTATATATATATATATTTATAGAGAGAGAAAGAGAGAGAGAGAGAAATTTATCTTAGATAAATGGCTCACAAGCGTGTAGAAGCCGACAAGTTCAAACTGAAAAGTTTGTCTCTGGAGGGGGATGGGGCCCAGGGCCGTCTGGTTCCCGTAAGCACAGTAAAGCCGAGAGAATCAAGCTGACACGCAGTGCGCTGGTCACTGTTCCCAACAAAGAAAAAATCCGAAAACCTCCAGGGCGAGCAGCGAGCTGTTCGCTCCAGGAAGTGTATAGTCCGGAATGCAGTTCTTCCAGTTTGTCCCTGGGATAGTATTGCAGATAGGCCACACCCCTGGGGAAACTCCCCCTAGACCGACCGGCCACTTAGAACGCAGTCATGTGATCTATCATGGGAACCACCACTCACAACTGGAGTCCAGCCAAGTTGACACATCTTCAACTATCACAGGGATACTGCATGGTTTAAATTAGGAAAGGTGTGTATCACGGTTGCATCTTTTCACCATACTTACTCATTCTGTATGCTGAGCAAATAATCCAAGAAACTAGACTATAGAAGAATGCAACATCAGGATTGGAGAAAGACTCATTAACAAACTGTGATATGCAGAGGGCACAAGTTTGCTTATTGAAAGTGAAGAAAACTCAAAGCACTTCCTAATGAAAATAAAATACTATAGGCTTCAGTATGGATTACACCTTAACATAAAGAAAATAAAAATCCTTACAACTGGACCAATAACCAACATCATGATGAAATACTGTAGTTGTCAAGGATTTCGTTACTTGGATCCCCACTCAATGCCCATGGAAGCAGCAGTCAAGAAATCAAAGGATGCATTGCATTGGGGAAATCTGCTGCAAAAGACCTCTTTAAAGTGTTCAAGAGCAAAGAGGTCATTTTGAAGACTAAGGTGTGTCTGACTCAGGCCATGGTATTTTCATTTGTCTCAAATGCACATGAAAGCTGGACAATGAATAATGAAGACCAAGAAGAGTTGATGCCTTTGAATTATAGTGTTGGTGAAGAATATTGAATATACCATGACCTACCAGAAGAATTAAAAAGTCTGTCTTTGGTGAAGTACAGCCAGAATGCTCCTTAGAAGCAGGGATAGTAAAATTTTGCATCTTGTATTTTGGTCATGTTGTTAGGAAGCAGCAATCCCTAGAGAAAGATATCATGCTTGGTAAGCAGAGGGTCAAAGAAAAAGGGCAATATCCTCAACAAGATAGACTGACACAGTGGCTGAAACAATAGGCTCAAGCGTAACAATGGCTGTAAGGATGGTGCAGGACTAGGCAATATTTCATTCAGTTGTACACAAGGTCTCTAAGAGTAGGAACTGACACAATGACACCTAAGTGAACATGGACCTAAAATTAATTCATATTCATTAAGTCATTTTATTTTCAGCAATATCATGAGAGGTCAGTAGGGCAATTATGCTTATTATAAAGGTTCAAAGATGCTGAGTGATTTGCCCATGAATACACACAAGTGCACATTCATTCAAGTGCACATTTGCATGCATGTGTGTGTGCGCGCACACACACACACAGCTAAGAAATGGCAGAGCCAGGACTTCCTGAATTAAAGATTTCTGCCTTCAAGTCCTACGATCTTTCTGATACAGTACACTGTATGACATTACAAGTTTTCATTAAGAAAACACATTAAGAATTCACATTTTTATTTCATTCTCTGAAAAAAATTCAAATAGTTTTCCTTTGTTTTCTCTTGTGACTGCCACGTAAACATTAATGTAAATGGAAACTGATACTCACTTTGAACTTAGCAAGACTGAGAAAGCATATTAAGGCCATTCTGATTTTCTTTTTACAATTCCTCATCCCCAGGTTCAGAGAGCTAATCCTTTTTAATTTTATTTTAGGTGAGTTAAAAAGAGAGATTTGCCCAACACTCCAACAAGATTCCACATCTATAAGAATCTATTTAAAAGATCACTAAATAAAAATAAATAGTAAATTGGCATCAACCATGCTTAAGTTTTAACACAGAAAAAAGACTGTTTTCTTGATCTTATCAACGGTTAAGATGATGAAACTGCAGCATTGTATAAAAAGTAGAATTCTTACACTGGTTAGTTGCTTGTTTTCTATTTCTTCTTAATCAAAGTTTCACTGCCACAAAATGCACACAGACATAAAATAAATTCTGACACCTGCTCAAAAGTCTATAAACATAAAATTGTAGGCAAGTTCACAATAAAAGCCAGGCTAACCTAGTACCAGAACAGATTAAGCACATTTGGAAGACAATTCTTCTAGTGCATACTGGGATATCCCACCCTATCCAACTAGACTGAGTCACCACTGCACCTATTCTATTACTTTATCCTGAAAAGTAGATTAAACATTCTCCTTAGCAGCCATTTGGCTTTTTAACATACTTACTAAGGTGTATATGAGCCAAATAAAAATCTATGCCCAGAAACAAAGCTCTTCTGGTGTCTACAGAGGCTAAACAATGTGTGTATATGTGTGTCTTTCAGTGGCAGCTTCACTTACCACTGTTTAAACTGTACATCCAGAGTTAAACTAGGCAGGAACATAGGTTTATATCATAGAATAAAATATCTCTAAAATTTACAAATATTCTAAATTTTTGATAAATCTTATTTTATAACCATCAACCTCTAAACTTACAAATTTTCCTATCATAAGCCTGAACACACAAAGGGGTTTTTAAATGTGAAATCAAATTTAAAAGCAAGAAAATACAACATCTTGAGCAGTCATAAACAAAGAAACCCATAAAGAATGAAATGCTGGGTCAATGAACACCTTGAGCAAATATTAAAGGAACAGTCTTACATCATGGCTTCAATTCCAAAAATAATATCACAACATATGAATGTTACAAAAAAGCTATCCATATAACCTCAGCTAAAACACACCATTCTTGTTGCCTGCTTCTGAAATTATGCATTTTAAGAACAACTTCCAGTTAAATTCTCCTAGACTTCTAATTTACTTTTAATCAAAACACTGTTCCAACCACCTTATAAACCATAATAAACTTTTATAAGTGAATATTCATTTTAATCCAAACAAGCACATATAATCAATATAGTGCTGTATTTAATGAAATGGGAACAAATTCCACAGTTTTTCTTAAGTAGATTTTAAATTGGCAAACATGTTCTATACTAAGCAAAGAAATCCTTCATTTCTATGGAAACTTCATTCCGTTTCCATCCCGTCAGGGTTTCATTTTCCATAACCAAACACAGAGAAGGTCAGCAGTGGGACAAAGCAAAGCACACATGCATGGAATGCTTAGGCTTACAGCTGCGAGGCCAGCTTCTGAATGTGGATACTCCCCTACAGAAGACGCAACACGGGATAGGATGAAAAGTTGGAAAGTACATAATCTGCATCAGTTGAACCTTCCTGAAAAGAGAAGTCTATATATACCTGTACACACCTACCCATACATACCCACACACAAAGGAATGGATGGAAATTTGATATGTTTTTAAAGTATTTAAGTTTACATATAAGATTTATAAACTTTTCACAAAAGACACTTACACTCAATCCACACTAATGGAAAGTAGCTTTATATGAAATACAAACTATATTGAACTTGATACAAACTAATGCCTCTATGAGTTGTATCCCAGTGCTTCCTAGACACAAAAACAAGTAGGTTACATGATATTTAAATATTTCTCCTAAATTAGCACAGTATTTTACTAGGATGTCTGGGTGTTATTTATAATACCAATTAATTCAAATTTAAAATGAAATATAAGAAGTCAAAATAAGGAACTAATCCTAGAAACTACAATTTTCAATCCTATGACATTATGTAACAGCTTAAGCAAATTTTGTTTTTTAAGTGTGAAAATGTTAATCTCAAAAAGGATTTGTAAGCAAACACTTTGAATGTGATATGCTATATTCTATTTTTCCTTCAAAATACTATGCCTTCAACCCCATGGCTCCACTTTCAGCCACACAATAGATAGGCCAAAAAAGTGAACAATAACATGAGGAAAGTATGCACTCCTTAGAACAATCAACCATATAAAATCAGAAGGGTACAATTTTCCCAGGGATGAAACTAAGAAGGCAGGAAGGGATAAGAAAGAATGAAAACAAATAGCAAACACTAGGAGGAAGTAGGAAGAGTGTTGTTACATTGGGGGAGTTGTAGTCAAAGGCATTAAACAAAATGTGCATTTATTATTGAATGGAAAACTAGCTTACTCTGTAAACTTTCACCCAGAACAAAATAAAAAGTAAAAAAATAAAAATTATAGGCTTCCAGTAAGATGGTGGAATAGGCAGACAAGCTACACAGACTGTCTTCAACAAAGATAACAGAACCAACTGACAGAGATACAGAAGATAATTGTGAAGCCCTGAGCTTTGAAAGGAAGTATACAGAAGTGGATTAGGAAACAACTAGTGGAAGAACCTGAATGAGAACAGGACCTAAAAATAGGTTCCGTGTGCTAAGGACAGGACAGACATACAGCTGGCTGACAACAGGAAGAAGAAAGGTGGTGAGTGCATAAGTGCTGTCAATTAGCAAATAGAGGAGCATCATACCCTGCTTACTTAGATAACATCCAAAGAAAATGAAAATCTTGGGTGAAACACTCCAACATACAATCACCAATTAAATGTTGTTGTTGTTATATGATGTTGAGTTGGTCCCGACTCCTAGTCACCCCTCCTTGGGTTTCCAAGGCAGTATCACTACAGAAGTAGATTGCCCAGCCTTCCTTCTGAGGAGTGGCTGGTGGGTTTGAACCTCCAGCCTTCTAGTTAGTAGTCAGGTGCCTTAGGCACTATGCTACCAGAGCTCCCCACCAATTCAATATAAACACAAAAGCGTCACAATGTCTCAGAGACAACAGAGCATCACATTCCACACAAAAAAGCAAGATAAAAAAGGAGAAACAAGGACCAGGATACAGACCCAGAACATATCTCTGAGAAAGAAGCAGCACTGGAACTCCCTGATAAGGAATTCAAAAGAATTATATTTAGGTACCATCAACAAACTGAGAGACAGATCAAGGAAAACACTGACAAAATTAAGGAAAACACAGATAAAACCCTAGAACCATTTCAGAAGACAATATAAGAACAAAATGACAAAATAAGTGAAAAATTAGAAATGATATAAAATCTACAGATAGAAATCCAGAAGATTAATGCTAAATTTTCAGAAATAGATAACACATTGAATGGAAAAAGGAGTAGAATTTAATCAATGGAAGACAGAATTAGTGAGATTGAAGACAAATACCTCAATATTTCTTTGGAAAGTGGTCAATCAGAAAAAAAGATCAAAACAAAATGAAGAAAGCCCCAAAGTTCATGTGGGAAACCATCAAAAGGAATAACCTACATGTAATTGGAACTCCAGAACAGGAAGAGACAAATAAAACCACAGAGAAAATTGTCAAAGATTTATTGGAAGAAAAATTCCCTGGTATGATAAAAGATGTGAATATATCCAGTGAACCCCAAGCAGGATAGACCACAAAAGAAAATCATCAAGACATATCATCATCAAACTCACCAAAACCAAAGACAAACAATCCTGAAAGCAGTACAAAATAAAAACAGAAATCAAACTCACTGCGGTCGAGTCAGATCTGACTCACAGCGACCCTTCCAAGGTTGGTATCACTACGGAAGTAGAAAGCTCTATGGGAAAAACAAAAAGTTACCTACAAGGGATAATCAATAAGACTAAGTTTAGATTTTTCAGCAGAAACCATGCAGGTGAGAAGACAATAGGATGGTATACATAAAATCCTAAAAGAAAAAAAAATTTCCAACCAAGAATTATATACACAGCAAAATTGTCCCTCAAATATGATAGTGAAATTAGGATTTCAAGATAAGCATAAATTAAAGAAATTTGCAAAAACCCGACCAACCTTACAAGAGACGCTAAAGGGAGTCCTTTGGACAGAGAACCACAACAGAAAACAACAACCAAACCATTAACACACATGATGACATAACCCAGAAACCAACCCAGTTATGGAAGTATCCAAAGTAAATAAGCCTACAAAGTTGTAAACAGGAAACCAGAGACATCAATTGACAAATGAAGACAACTACAAACCAAGAAGAGGGAAAAAACTGTGTAGTTACAAAACTTCTAAATGGTAGGGAAGTCAAGACAATGGCAAGATAGAACAGACTGTTCCAAACTTGGGAAGAAAATTATAAATCACAGGGTAACCTCAAAGAAAAATGATAAACCTTTACATCAAAATAAAAAAGAGAACAAGTACAAATATTTAGGAAATACTAAAACAATAGCAAAGAAGGAAGTGATAACACGATTCATAAACAAAACAAGCTCAGCAGAGAAAATTATATGAAAAAAAGAAATCTGCAACACTATGAAAAAACACATAACAAAATGACAGAAACAAATTCATGCTTGTTGATAATTACACTGAATATCAATGATTAAGTGCACCTCTCAAGAGATGCAGAGTTGCAGACTGGATAAGAAAACATTACCCATCAATATGCTGTCTATAATACACACACCTTAGAAGACAAAGACAAAAATAGACTAAAAAGCAAATGATGGAAAAAGATACATCAAGCAAAAGGCAACCATAAAAGAGCAGGAGTGGTAATGTTAATTTCTGATCAAATTGACTTTAAGACAAAAACCACCATAAGAGACAAGGAATGACATTATATGATGATTAAAGGATTGATTGAATAAGAGGACATAACAATAATAAATATCTATGCACTCAATGAAAGAGCCCCCAAATACATAAACCAGATTCTAAGAGAACTGAAAAGACAAATAGATGACTCCACAGTCATAGTAGGAGACTTTAATACACCACTTTCAGTCACACATAGAACAACTGGAAAGAAACTCAACAAAGACACAGAAGAACTAAACAATACAACTCACCAACTTGACCAACATCTACAGAGCACTTCACCCAACAACAGCACAATATACATTCTTTTCCAGTGCACATGGAGCATTCTCCAGGAAAGACCATATGTTAGGTCACAAAGCAAGCCTTAATAAATTTAAAAACATTGAAATACTACAAGGAATCTTCTCAGATCACAATGCTATCAAATTAGAAATCAACAATAAGAAGATCAATGGAAGAAAAGCAAACACATGGAAACTGAATAACAATCTCTTTGAAAATGACTGGGTAATAGAAGAATTTAAAAAAACGAAATTAAAAAATTCCTTGAATCAAACGAGAATGAAGACACACCCTACCAAAATCTTTGGGACACAGTAAAAGCAGTGATCAGAAGGTAATTTATAGCAATAGATGCACAAAACAAAAATGAAGAAAGAGCCAAAATCAACACCTTAACTCAACGTGTCCAACAATTAGAAAAAGAGCACCAAGAAAGCTTACAATCACCAAAAGAAAAGGAATAATAGAGATTCAAGCAAAAATAAATGAAACAGAAAATAGAAAAACTACAGAAACAAAAAGACTAGAAATTGGTTCTTTGAAAAGATTAATAAAATTAAAAAACCACTGACAAATGTAACAAACAACAGGAATAAGAAATGAATTGGGTAACACCACAACAGAACCAACAGAAATTAAAAGGATAATATCAAGATACTAGGAAGAACTATACTCCCACAAACTTGAAAATCTAGAAGAAATGGACACATTTCTATAAACACACTACTTACCTAAACTAACAGAGGCTGATGTGGAAAATTTAAACAGACGCATAACAAAAAAAAGAAATTGAACTGATCATAAAAAAATTACCAACAAAAAAAGCCCTGACCCAGACGGTTTCACTGGAGAATTCTACTGAACGTTCAGAAAAGAACTGAAATCAATCCTGCTTGAATTATTCCAGAACATAGAAAAGGATGGAATCCTCCCAAATTCATTTTATGAAGCAAGCATAACCTTGATACCCAAACCAGGCAAACAAACAAACAAACAAACAAAAACTCACTGCTATCAAGTTGGATCCAACTCATTCAACCCCTCCTTGGGTTTCCAAGGCGGTATCACTACTGAAATAGATTGCCCAACCTTCCTTCCAAGGAGTGGCTGTTGGGTTTGAACCACCAGCCTTCTGGTTAGCAGTCAAATGCTTTAGGCACTACGCTTCCAGAGCTCCCAAAACCAGACAAAGATATCACTAAAAAGGAAAACTACAGATCAATCTCCCTGTTGAATATAGATGCAAAAAAAATCTTCAACAAAATACTAGCCTATAAACTCCACCAATATATCAAAAAAATAATTCATTATGACCAAGTGGGTTCATACCATGTAAGCAAAGATGGTTCAACATTAGAAAAACAATCAATATCATCTATCACTAAACAAAGAAAAAGAACCACATGATCATATCAATCAATACAGAAAAGGCATTTGATAAAATCCAACACTCATTCCTGATCAAAACTCTCAGCAAAACCTGACTAGAAGGAAAATTCCTCAACATAATAAAAGTGCATATATGCAAAACCAACAGCCAATATTACTCTCAATGGAGAGAGACTGAGACCATTCCCCTTGCTCACAGGAACCAGACAAGGATGCTCTCCTCTATCACCACTTCTATTCAGCATTGTATCGGAAGTCCTGTTGTTGCTATTGTTGTTATATGCCGTTGAGTTGGACCCACCTCCCAGAGATCCCTCATTGGGTTTCTGAGGAGGTATTACTATGGTAATAGATTGCCCAAACTTCCTTCTGGGGAGTGGCTTGGAGGATCTAAACCATCAGCCTCCTGATTAGCAGTCAAGTGCCTTAGGTACTACACTACCAGAGCTCCCAGCCAGGGCAATAAGGCAAGAAAGGGAAAATCAAAGGCATCCAAATTAGAAAGGAAGAACTAAAATTATTCCTATTTGCTGATATATGATCCTATACATAGAAAACCCAAGAGATTCAGCAAAAAAACTACTGGAACTAATTGAGAGATTTAGCATAGTGGTGGGATACAGGATCAATATCCAAAAATCAGTTGGATTCCTCTACACCAGCAACAACACTGCTGAAAAAGAAATAAGGAAATCAATACTATACACAATAGCTACCAAAAAAATAAAATAATTGGGAATAAATCTCAGTAGGGACATAAAAATCTGTACAAAGAAAACTACAAATCACTATTCCAAGAAACCATAAGAGATCTACATAAATGGAAGAGCATACTATGCTTGTGGATAGGAAGATTCAATATTGTGAAAATATCAATACTACCCAAAGCAATCTATACATTTAATACAATCCCAATCCAGATGCCATCAGCATTCTTTAAGGATATGGAAAAACCAATCACTACTTTTATATGGAAAAGAAAAAGACCTCAAATAAGCAAAGGACTATTGAAGATGAAGAACAAAGTAGGAGGTCTCATAATCCCAGATCTCAAGACCTACTATACAGCCACATGTTTTTGTTATAGTCAAAACAGCCTGATACTGGTACAATGACAGATATATATATTCTGGTTACTTAGTGCCGCTCTGACAAGAATATACCACAAATGGAATGGCCTTAACAAACAGGAGTTTATTCTTACAATTTAGAGGCTTTAAGTCCAAGTTCAAAGTGCCAGGCTCTAGGGGCTGGGTGAAAGCCCCTCAACCTTGGGGTCCAGCTCTGCCTCCTGCTCCCAGCCCACTGGAGCTAGAGGCGTTTCTTCACTCAGACAGCTGCTAGCTGCTGAGGCTGAGAAGCCCCAAGGTTGACAAGTAAAAACGCACAGTTCCGATGTTACCAAACCACACAGCAGGCCATTAACTTAAGTCCATTGTAAGTTCCAAGATCAGCAGAGCATAGCACGCTGCTGAGCAATGACACAGCTACATGCAGGGTCTAAGCATGTCATAGGCTAAAGACCATTCCCAAAGCTTCTTCTTATATCCAGGAAGCAGACTATATTCCAAAGGCAGCTACTCAGCTGCTTGTGGTAGATCCCACCATTTACCATGGAGTTGATTGCCAGTCTCATCATGGGGAATAACTACCACCAGCTGCCCAGCCACTCAACCAGGCCCAGCCAAGGTGACACACAAATATAACTACCACAACACAGACCAGTGGAACAGAATTGAGAACCCAGAAATAAGTCCATCAACCTTTTCTCAGCTGATTTTTGACAAAGGGCTGAAATCCATTAAATGGGGAAGAGATGGTGTCTTTAACAAATGTTATTGGCAAAACTGGATATCCATTTGCAGAAAAATGAAACAAGGTCTGTACCTCACACCATACACACAAACTAATTCCAGATGGATCAAAGACTTAAATGTGAAACCTAAAACTATAAAGTTCCTCAAGGAAAAAACAGGGGCAAATGTAGGGGCCCTAATTTATAGCATAAATAGACTATCAAGCATAACCCAAAATGCACAAACAACAAAAGATAAACTAGATGAATGGAACCTTCTAAAAATTAAATTTTTATGTGCTTCAAAAGACTTCTCCAAAAGTATAAAAAAGAACCTACAGAGTGGGGAAAAATAGTTCAGCAATGATATATCTGACATGGGACTTATCTCTAGAATTTATAGAAAACTCCAACACCTCAACAACAAAAAGATAAGCAATTAATTAATTTAATTATAAATTAAAAAATGCAATTAATTTAATTATAAATTAAAAAATGGGCAGAGACATGAATAGACACTTAACTAAAGGGGATATTCAGGCAGCCAACAAATATATGAAAAAATGTTCACGATCATTAGCCATCAGAGAGATGCAAATGAAAACAACAATGAGATACCATCACACCCCAGGACTAATGGCAAAATTCAACAAGACAGAAAATAACAAATGCTGGAGAGGATGTGGAGAGATTGGGACTCTCATACACTGCTGGTGGGACT